>NW_022985446.1:0-267404 GCF_010093595.1 Mytilinidion resinicola | reverse complement strand
ATCTCTTCCTGACGCGTTACTTGATTCATCCTGTTTCCTGATACAGTACTGATACCGTGCTGCAGCACTGCTGTTGCACTACCTGTTACTTCCTCCTGTATCAGCATGCTATCCTGATACGTTACTGCATATGAGTTGCTGACCCTAGGTTGTAGTGCTGCAACCCGAGTCAAACTGGAATTTAACGGGGGCAGAATGGTCGGATTGCACCTCGAGATACCGCGGAAATTCGAGCGATTGTAGGTGATATCTTTGAAAAGAGCAAGGGTCTCCTCTGAAGCGTAGCACAGTGATATTCTACAGCTCAATCTCAATTGAGAAAGCGGCGGAACCGTGCAGAGAAAGTGTATCCTGAAGGTCAACCAGGAGTTGTTTCTCAGCTGTAGCGACCTCGAGTTGGGAACTGTAGCGCTGTGGTACCACATCTAGTAGCCAGGGCCGTGCTAACTAAAAAGATGAGTTGTAAGAAAATAGGAAGGGCTCTTTCAAATTCGGTCTTCCCAAATTTCCCTGGCGCTATGCCTATGCTCTTTCGCATCATCATCTCCAAGACTCATTCCTAGCTAATTATCAAATCCTCTACCATCAAGTAATCTCAGATCGCGCCGCGAATCATGCTTGAGCGTTCCTAGTCACATGCTTCCCTTCCTTATCACGAATACACGGATGACTTCAGGCTGGGCCAGGGTATAAAACTTCTACCGCGGTCTTCAGTCTTGATTTCTAACAAGGAAGAGTAACAGTCGCGCTACACTTATTAGTCGGCGGCTTGGCCGTTCAATGGAACACCACTGTATGGTGGGTGTGCAAATGCAGCAGAAGAATCAACTAATGAAATCTGGGAAGCTATGATTTGCTGCGAACCCGGATCTCCCGAAGTTCATGAAGCGGAGGAGAATCCAGCTACTCAATTGATGGCAGTGATGCCGACCATAAGAGCTATTTTTTCGACAGCCTACTTCCATAGCCACTCATCATCGATCTCCAGGTACGTAACATAGCCATCACTACCTTCTAATCTTCATGAAAATCCACCGTCCTCGACCAATGGAATCATCTTCATTGTCCGAGTCCGAACATCATCAACCGGCAATGAAATATCTCCAAGCTCCACGAGGTATTCCTCGGCGCGAGTTTCACTCCACTCCAGCAACTCCATGGCATTTTGGTGATGATATTTTGAACACCTCCCATGAACACATCCGAGGAGTCTTTTGCAATCCACCACACTCCCACAACAGACCATGATGCGAACTCAAATAGTCTGTTGATCACAACACCGCAACCCTCTGAAGAACCCAACGAGCCGCAGTGGCTAGAGTATTTATACCTCCCAGCAGAAGATTTGTAGTGAGCCCACGTGGAAGCCCTATGACCTAGCTCCTGAGACTGTCACCCTAGATCGCCAACGAAGAGTGCTGGTCCCGTGGTCCGTGGTGGGCGGGTCACGCGTTGCCAGACTTCCCACGTGCAACACACTTGTGCCGCTATCTTCTAACGTATATAGACCTCTCGACGTCTTTCCTTTTCTTCTTCAACAGGGTGGAGTTTGGGCGAGGGTTCAACAACAAATCGATTACTTTTTCATGGTGGTCGACACTTCCCCGTGCGATGTTCCATGGGCGTTGGCTGTGTTCAAACTTCTCAAAGCTTCAGCCTTTATGGAGTTGGAGGTGTCGGCGGTTGGAGTGGGTGGTAGAACGGTGATTGATGATAATGTCCATCTCCTTCAGAAGAATGACAATCTCCAGCGCTCAGTGGAAAGCGTGGCTTCAATCCTGGACCGAGGATGGTCTGTGTGATCAAGAAACAACGTGACGAACAGCATCAGCGGATAGCGGTAACTTCCCAACGCTCCGGCCAAATCTCCCCTCCATGTACGATGAGGACTCTCGGTTTGACAGCAGCCACCATGACGAGCCTTCTGCATCTCTTTTGAAGCTACTCTCACTCCACTCCACACCACTCCATAAAATTGGATCGTAAAATATTCTTGATGACCTCCTAGCTTCGCTCTTGAAAAGAGGAAGGTAGAGCAGAAGAGGAAAGGCTAATATACCACCCGAAAGTTTCGAAACCCTTTCTAGCCTTAGCAGCACATGACTGGCGTCAAAACACGTGAAAGTTGGCCTACATGGTAAGGCAAACCAATTTAAGCCACCCCGGTAGTGGCTGAGGCACACATACCGACCTCCATCGTGAAGTGAACTTAATCGAGATCCAATGAGCCGGACCGTAGGTGCCACATTAAGCAGTTGTCGTCGGCATTTTGGTTCTAGCCTGCTCCCAGAATTTGCATGCCTCATTATTCCGTGAGCAGTCTTCATCCCATCGAAGAATTGTCGCAAAGTTCTCCTTAGAGGATGCCCAAGACCCCAAAGCTCGTCCGGTGAGATTTAGAAAGAGATACCTAGCAATGGTTGCGGCTACATCCACATGTGATTCATTAACGGCTTCACATGGATGTCTAGTATCTTAAATTCTTAATTCAGGCCACGGCTTTGAGGCGGTTGCCCAGATCAAATTCGAGTAGTCCACGAGACGTGTTAAGGCGGCAGAAATACCGCGTAGAGTTTTTGGAAGAACAGTTACTCAACTCTTCCGGTGATTTAGAGTGCCTTGCGGCTCCCGAAAGTGCATTATGGTGTTCCCCGTCAAGCAGGAAGCATACGACGCAAGACTTCGTTGTAGCTCTTCGCGACTTCCTGTGGGTACTATCAACATGATCCACGTTTAGGTCGTCCTTCTTGTCGCGCTTCATGTCTGGGCACAAAGAGTAGACGTTGGTGGAGGAAATGGGGTGTCTCCTAGACCGCTGGGATGCTGGTTGGCGTACTTCAGATTCTACAGAGAGACACGGAAGAGATTGAGACCGTCTCCGTTACGATTTTAAGGTTGTCCTCTCGAGGAAGTACAGGGCGGTGCGCAGCGGGGACACAAGGCGTTCTGGCAGGCTACGGGGATCATAGATGGCCATTCTTCATCTGTCGAGGTAGCCTGAGGATGGAGACTGAGATGTAGAATTACATGGAAGTAAAGCGTCTGACCGTTGATGGAAGAAGTGGTTATGCGGTGCAGTACGGCCTCCTATTCTGGCGTGGGACGTTCTATCCTTGCCACAGAGCTGAAAAATCATCAAGAAAAATTAAAGGGAGAGGGAACTACTAGTGTGGCCAGCTCTTGAGATCGAAACGGCAGACTTGATTGTGGTAGCTTACTCTAACCAAACGTGTGAACAAAAGCGAAATTGACGTTGGAAGTGAGCTAGCGTGCGTAGTAATGTGAATAACATGGAGAATCCCTGGTCCTTGTCTTTCAGGTAACACACCGTGTAAGGTTAAAGTCCCGTTGAGGATCGATACTTTGAAATCCAGCATCGAAACATCTGATTCGTTTAGATTGATTAGCTAGATCCTGATCTCTCATCGCTCCCACTTCGTGGCCCCTTTCCAGCTTGTGAATCGATGAAAGTAACTAGAGCAATGAGTAGGGCTCCTAGTAATCCCGTCAGCAATAATGCCTTATGAAGTGCCCGACAGAAGAACATACCAGTGGTGACCACGTAGCTAGCCACCGTGAAGCCCGTCTGCGCACTTGTCTGGACATCCTCACCGTAGCACTTTACTGCCATCACAGTCCAGATGATTCCCGTCAAGAGGCTGAGGATCGTAGGTAGCAGAACTAGGAAGCGCATCATGCGCATGTCCCATGAGCGAACCATGTTCAGAGCGTACAAATTCTGCTCCTCGGATGGAACTATGACGACTTTCCGCTCGGGCCTGACTGCAGTCGGGTCTGCAGTCGGGTTTAATGGTGCTTCGTCTTTCTTCAATCGCGTAACGATCCCATCGCCTGTGATCTCCTCTGGATTTTTGAAGTAGTAAATAGCCCTATTAGCACTACCGTACAGTCCGAGCTGGAGAGTAGACTGAGTGTCACCAGAAGCAACCCCGCGCTCCAGCTATAGATTCGTCAGTAACTTCACTGGGACTGAGAGCTTGAGAAACTTTACCCTTCACGACATCTATTCTTGCGAGAGACTTCGCACTAAGCGCTTCTATAAGTCTTCCTTCGGCCTTCCGTAGGTAGTAAAAATGCCCGAGCATTTTGAGGAAAGTGCGATCGTCCATTATCTCTTCGCAGAAGGGTACTTCCAATCGCACTTTATTGTCAATGAACATGACAAACTTCGACGAGCTGCGCCAATCGCGATGCGATTGCATATAGTTCTCATGAAAGTTGTTCCCGAAGTCTGTAATGAAGTACAGACACCAGAACGTAACGAGTACAGTATACAAGGCTTTTTGACTCGCTCCACGTGTTCCATACAACGTATAGGTATCTTTCCACGACATACTGGCTATTACGAATACTCCCTGTATGTCGATACTCCGTTAGAGCTAGATGTCTAGTGTAATCTTGTATATGACTTTGCTCTTTTTCATCCGCCCCGGAGTTTTTGTCCTTTCGAATGTGAAGACACTCACCAAGATGCCCAAATAAATGAATGCAGAAGGTGAGGCTCCTGCACGTTTCAAGCCGAAGCCGTAGCTGGAGTAGTAAAGGGCTGCCCATATCAGCGAGCGTAAAATAATCCAGAGCCAGTAAACCGGATTTATGTATCTGAAGAAGTACAAGGTAGAGCAACCCGACTTTAGAAGCACCATACATCTCCACCAAATTGGACTCGCCCATTGGCCGAATATAATGGCAGGTAGTATCCTGTTCTCGGGCTTCTGGAAATAGCCGGAAGAAGCCATCATCAAAGTTGAACTCAGGGTGTATGAAGGCCGCAACGTTCAAGGAAATCTGTAAGCTGAGATGTTCACCACGGGCGGGGAAATTTGCTGGGCGGCTGGTGCGGGGCAAAGCTACTACTCGTAATGCTTCTTTTGGGGGCCAAAATGGCGCATTGCATGCAGGCATGCAGAGTTGCCAGCTAGTCACTCGGTTGGAGAAACACCATGCTCTCCAAGCTCAAGTCAACCCGATCCCATAATAACCTAGAAACTCAATATCTCCCTAAGAATGCGTACAGTTCGACATTACCGCGCCCAATATGTGCCAAAAGGTGTAGATATCAAATGCTCCTTTCTCTCTAAGTATTCAACATTAATATATCGGTAGAAATCGCCGATCGACCCGCCGCCTCTTCTAAATGCGATAACCTATCCGTGAAAGGCCCGAGTACTTCAAGATTGGTAGGAAATCGAACAGAAGCTTGACAGGGTAAAGGACATTCCCACAGGTTGTCATCGGAGTTTGGAATAGTGTCCATGCCAGTCTCATTCGAGGTCTCTTCCAAAGGCCCGAATGTGAGAGGTCTAATCACTTCACAAAGAGATCCGCTGTGTAATGGCTCCTTGTCGTTGAGCCAGATAGAGTCGATTTCAGTGTCACTGTCTTGATACTCGTCTTGAGACGCGCTTGCTCCCCAAATCAACTCTGCAAGCATCTCCCGGTCTGCGTCATCTGCAGTAGCATCTTCCTCGTATAAGACGTCGTTATTCTCAATGAATGTCCCCATACTCCACTCGAAGTTTGTGACAGGCTGTTCCTGGAGAAATATGTCAGGTCCAGCCAAGCTTGGTGAAGGGTCTTCTCTCTGTCGTAGAGGTTTCAATCGTCTCGCGGCGCTTGGGTCAAATAACGCAGGTGTAAGAAAGTTCCACAGCTCGACTTCAATCGATTGGACCTTATCTTTGCCACTAGATATGTCGTGAACAGACTGTGAGTGACTACGATTGCATTTGTTGCACCGACAGAAAGCGCGTTCGCATATTGCATCAATTTTCGATCTCAAAGTCATCGACCGCGATTTCGAGTAAACGGTACGAGAGAGGGCGCGACTGACAGTAGGCAACAAGCACGAGCGCTGTGAAACAGACTGAGACCGAGTGTCAGTAGTAGTTGTAGCCAAATGATATTGGAAGATATTACCGTAAGGTACTCCGGACTCCACAGACTAGGGGCGATATCGGCGAGTCTTGCAACGAAGTTGGATTTCTTCAACTTGATCCCCGGATTCACCTTCAAAGGGCTCTTGCAAATGGCCATGCGTATCGCTGCGTCTAGTAAGCTCGTGATAGTATCAATACTGTAGTCGCTTGTATGCCGCCCGAGACTGTCATTGTCTGGTCGCGCCGCTAGTCTCTTGGGGCTGCGAGTATTTGCTGGCGGCCATGGACCCACGATTGGCGGTACAGAGTTCGCATCTTCAAGAATCGAGAGATCATTTTGATGAGGGGCAATTGGCTGATCGAGCAACATCATATCGTCGTAATGCATATTCGATTGCGATTCCTCTTCGAGGCTGGCAAAATAGTCGTCTCCCTCTCCATCTGATATGCCATCTGCTATGGTGGCCTTCTCCTCACATCCTCTGTCACGTTTAACTCTCTTATCCTTGTGTCGTTGCCGAGCTTTGCCGACTTTCACCTGAAATACCATTGATTCGAGGCCGACAACAGGTATACCATCCGGAGGTCTTATGTCTGCAGATGGCACCCCAATCGCTATCCGATGTGTTGATTGCTTCAGTGTATCCGATTCCGTACGGCTATGGGATATATCCAAGTGAATCGTCCTCGTGAACGATGGAGGACTCGATGAATCGACTTTCGGGGACGCTTGGAGGTTGAGCTGGCTCCACAGCTGTAGGCATGTTTAGCATCCTTCCAACAACAATATCAGGTATGTGAATTACCGCTGCGTCACTCAGAGTCGCCGTCAGTGTATCGAGATCGTGGTCGCCCAGCCGTTGTCCCTCGACATCTAGCTGGATCTCGAGATGCAATCCGCATCCTCGACCAACCCACACAGATTTCGAAGTTAACAGAGTCAAGATGTCTCGGTGAGGGCATTGCTGTATGTCAATTGAGCTTTCCGGGTGAGATGCGGTCAGAGAGGCGGTTAGCTCCAGCTGTAGGTTAGCTCGAGGATAGCTCAGGACCAGCTGTCCCAGCTCCACAGCGTCTGGCATGTAGCCTGAAACATTGAAGTGCTGATATCTAGATTCTGCTCGTCTTTTGAGGGTTGGCTAACAGTTTCATGAGTTTTATGGAGGAGTGGTTGAGATGTGGTGGAGGGGTTGAAGCTCGCGCGAAAGCTCAGGGACCCTTGAAAACAAACGCTCCAACGTCATCTCTCACATCTCTTCCACGAAACCCAGCAATCCTACCAACAACAAAGCAGTCGGCTACATAATTGCTTTGATATTTTACTTTTAACCCTCAGGAATCCAGCTACCGCCATGGCGTCTTATCGGGCCATGTCTGCCCCAAGGACGTTGTGCCATCGACTCAATTCCGCGAACCATACCGTCAAATATAACGTGATTATACCGCGTAACAGCAGTCGCAGCTTACATGCTACGGCACATCGGAATACAGATGGTGTCTTCAGAGAATTGACAGCAGCACGGACTGGGTATGTCGTCGCGAGGGCCTGAATATACCGCGACTTGATCTCACTCTTCCCGCTATGACAGGAGGACACCATGGATCGAAGCATTCCGAAGACAACAAGCGGAGAAGCAAGACCTCTCGAAACCATCGGGGATACCTCAGGTACCACCAAACCGCGATCTGAAGCCAAAAAAGATGTCTGATAGCTATCACTCGGTGGTGAGTATCCGCCTGTAGACCTAGCCTATCATGCGGGGCATAGAAAAGGCGGCACTCTGATTCTAGAACAAGCTGTCTCATGTGTACACCTGTCTGCCACTGCTTGAGTTCCTTCAATGCATTTTCAGGAATCTGAGCGAGATAGAAGCTCCTCACCTTGGGCTATGTGGAAACTTGTTGAAGCACTTCATGCAGTGGCAGACAGGTGTACATATGAGCAGAGCACTTGATGACTGTGCCACTTTTTTCATGCCCAGCGTGCCTATACAGACCAGCAGACTGACGAATCTAGTGATAGATACTACCACTTGCCCAAGACCCTTGGTTACTCGATACCTACCTTAATTCGTCCGGACAAATAAGGTGCCGCCTAATTCTCGAAACCCACCGGACCCCTCAAAAAGCTGACGCCCGGACAGGCTTGGTACACTATTCATGGACCTAGACGCTCTATCTGGCGTGGTTGCATACAAGCATACGGGCGACGCCGTGACGACTGTCACTGCAGCTTGCGACAGGATCAAGATCAATTCTCCGCTGACTGAGATTTGCGATCTGGAGTTGAGCGGGCAGGTCACATATGCGACTGGCAGGTCCAGTATGGAAATATCTCTGCAAGTCGCGAAAGCTCCCAAAAATGGCGAGAAAGTACCTAAGTCGGATGTCTTCATTGAGTGTACATTCACCATGGTTTCTCTAGACCCAGGCACCAAGAAGTGCGTCCCAAACCTTTATACTAGCGCATGAACTAATGCAAGGAAGGCCCGTTCCTATCAACTCCGTTGTAGCAGAGACTACAGAAGAAAAGGAGCTTTTCGCTCTAGGGGAAAAGCATTCGAATCAGAGAAAGAAGCGCTCGAAGACATCTCTGATCAAATACACCCCAAACGACTTAGAATCAGACCTCATCCACGCGTACTGGCAGCACCAGATCCAATACCATGGCAAGTCACACCCCACTATCCATCTGATATCCCGCTAACAGCCCCAGACCCCAACGACCCGCACCGCAAGCCCAAAAACGCCCACTTCATGAACTCGACCGAGCTCCGCACAGCCATGATTATGCAGCCCCAATACCGCAACCGCCACAACTTCATGATCTTCGGCGGCTTCCTGCTCAAGCAGACATTCGAGCTCGCTTTCAGCTGCGCCGCCGCCTTCTCCCACGCCCGCCCCACCTTCGTCTCCCTCGACCCCAGCACCTTCCAGAACCCCGTCCCCGTCGGCTCCATCCTGTACCTCACAGCGCGCGTCGTCTACACCGACCCCCCACTCATCGCCGCGCCGGGCGAGACGTACGACGCCGAAAGCCCGTACACGCGCGTGCAGATACGCGTCGACTCGAAGGTGCGGAACGTAGAGCACGGCGAGACGAAGCCGACGGGCCAGTTCAACTACACGTTCACGGTGAATAAGAATATACGGGTGATGCCGCGGACGTACGGTGAATTTATGATGTACATCGATGCGCGGCGGCGGGCGGAGGAGGTGTCGGCTAGCTTGGGCGGAGCGGAGGCGCCGGCTATAACGCGGGAGAGCGTCACAGAGTGAAGCATGACCATTGATAAAAAACGTATATATATTCAACGCAGCGCTGCAAATGCCAGTCTAAATATCCCAAATTCAAGTTCCAGATACCAGTCTTGGTGCAAATGCAGAAACGGACGCCAGAGATAACGCCGATATGTCCCATACGCTATAACGCTAAGAAAAAGCCCAGCGCCAGAAAATGCTGCCAATAACATGATTTGCGAGAATGGAGTGGTATCATACGTCGCGCGCGTGTCACAAGATGCTTCGAGTTCGTATCGTATCGTATCGCATCGTAGGTGCATCGTAAACCCCATAAACTCCGGCGAGCGACTCGAGAAAAAGGGTCTACCCCTAGCCAACCCATTAGCACACTCCTAGCACAGCATTCTTAACGCAAATTCCAATTAGGGGGCACTTACTATTCTGCAAGCGAGCCTACACAATCTACATCTCATCCAGCTCGAACTCAAGACTAACATCCTCAGAGCAGTCGGAGCAGTAGTAGTTCGAGAAGCCGCCGCAGGTGACCTTGCTGTTCTTGCACATGTCGATGCTCCAGCAGTCGTACGAGTAGCCGCTCAGCAGGCGGTTGGGGCAGACCTCGACGCTGTTGGCCCAGATGTAGTAGTCGTGGTTGCAGTAGTACCAGGAGTAGGTGTAGGAGCACATGTTGCGCGGTGTATATAGCCTTTTTGGGGGTTGGGGGGGGGGGGGGGGGGGGGGGGGGGGGGGGGGGGGGGGGGGGGGGGGGGGGGGGGGGGGGGGGGATGATGGCTGTTTAGGTGAAGAAGTTAGCGGGGTGCGCGGGATATATGCTGAGGAAAATCGGGAGGATGGATCATTCCGGTCATACTGCACGGTGTCTCGAGCTGAAGGCTGTGGTGTACAAGCAAGAAGGCAGAAGAGGCAACATGGTCGCCTCTAACTAAATCACTCACCTCGACTCCAAGAAATGCTCACGCGCTGAAAAAGAATTCGCGCCGAAAAGACTCACGCAAACGTATACGCGATCGCGAGACAGCTTCAAAAGATCGACCTCGTATATTTCTCTCTCGCTTCCACGCGTGTTCTGGAACTCTGCCTTATCGAAAACTGCCTTTGTTTCTCTGTTCTCGGTAAAGGAAATAAAGAATTCCGAACCACCCTCTCCGAAGCCCCGGGGACAAAGGCAGTTCTTATACGCAGAGTCGGTGGGCAGTCAGCCAGCCAACCCCGGACCTGCCGCCAATCTTCAGCTGCCATGCAAGTGTGTGTGCATGGGGAGGGGGGTGCTTCTCCGATGCTCGCCCCGGAGCGCCGGCTGCGGGCGATAAGGTGAGCGTGCATGTACTGGTACCTATACATGGCGGGAACGTGGTGCCATTGGAGTGAGGCGGTCCCGAGGACGCCCGCCTTACCGATGAGAGCGCGCTCTTCCCATACTTGCATTGCATACCGCGGCGTGGCTAGAGCTATGCACTCCAGCACCTACATACGGAGTACAGTAGCGAGCAGCCTCAATGCACCTCGCGTGCAGCTGCTCCTAACAGATGCAGAGTTTCAATTCAGCTTTCCTCCACCGCTTGAGGAACTTCTGGAATCAAGTCTACGCCAGTTGCGAGTCATCCCGGGGGTCATGGATAAGCACGCGATGTAGCTGATACCGTGGTACTCTCTATCGCTGGCGATTTCTTCCGAGCAACGGAGCTCGTGGCCCTGAGGAAGTCCCCCGGGACCCTGGATCGGCGTCGTTAGAGCTAAGTCGTCGCAAATGCAGGGACTCGGTAGCCTCTTAGCGGAGGGTGGGGAGGTGCTTCAATTGGCTGCCCTTCCCTCGAGGCGGTCTGGTGGTGGACCGTTCCAGAAGCATGGGTGGTGGTGGTGATAAGAGCCATGGACATGTTGAGGTCGGGAATCTGATCACGCGAGCGTCTAGAGCGTGGTCTCTGATGCTGTGCGGTGCTGTTGGGGGTAATTGACGCGGATTCGAGACTTTTGATGAACTGTCGTCGAGGTTGTGTCTGGAGAAGGACGACGCCAATCGGTGCGCGAGGCGATAGCGGCGTGTCAGCAGCGACCCGATTCGTGGACGCTCTCACCGCTGTGGATATCAGATCGACGGATGGTGGGGGGCAGATTAGACGCTTCGGGGTCCGAGTGTGTAATGCCCAGAGGTGTTTTGAAACTTTTGCATGACTCAAATGTATAATCTGAGGTTTTGGCGGAGAAGCTTCACAGTACTGTGAGGAAACTCTCCTAATCTCGGAATGATCAGATGCTGCTATGGAAATAATAGAATGCGAGTTGTAACTAACTAACGTAGTCGGCAAGCTAGTGGGCCATGCAAGCTAGTGGGCCACCCAATTTTTGGTGCGATTTAGACCTTTTAGCACCCCAGCAATCTCAACAACCACGAGATATAAAGTATAGCTTTAAGATTGCATATACTATCTAGCTCATTTTAATAGCTAAAAGAATGTTTGGAGCAGTATGGCAGCGTAATCCTATTATATTGTAGGTATTACTTGATTTTGGGGGCCAAAACTAGGCAACATTTTACTGCGGCTAAACAGGGCTATCAAGAGATCTAAAAAATTAACAGATGATATTAAAATAACCACGGATATCATTATCCTAAGTCATAACCTGGAATATTCTGTGATTGTTGAGATTGCTGGGGTGCTAAAAGGTCTAAATCGCACCAATAATTGGGTGGCCCACTAGCTTGCATGGCCCACTAGCTTGCCGACTACGTTAGAATGTCTGTAGGTTAGTAAGCAAGCCATCCTTTTGCCCAATCTGTCGCCGGTCACGTGCTATGGTCAGCTTTCCCAGCATCAAGACGTTCTCCAAGAGCCCCATTCGGTCCTCCTTGAGACTCGCTGTGCTGGAAGTAGTCATTACTGCTAGCGATTTGCTAGCCAGGACGGTCACCAGCTAGGTTTCACTGCACTGTAGTCCGCAACCCTTATCCTGCTCTACCCCTCCTTATAGCACATATACAAGCACGCAACACCAAGCCTCAGCATGTATCATTTCAACCACTCAGCATCCGGTCCCCCTACTCCCGTCCAAGCGCCTTCTCCCGTTCAAACAATTAACACGCCTCCGCTCCCTCCCGGATGGATCGCCCAATTCGACCAGAGCAGCCAACGCTGGTTCTTCGTTCAGACAGCCACAGGCCTTACACAATGGGAACCCCCTATGTTCGCACCACCACCAGGGCCGCCGCCGCCGCAGACATACGGCGCTTATCCCCCGCCTCCAGTTCCTGCGCCATACTACGAGGGCCAGAGAGGCTTCGATCCCAATGCGCCAGAGGCAAGCCCGCAAGAGGTTCAACTTACAGGACCGCAAGTCCCACAAACTGAAACCCCCGATCCAGGGCCACAGTCAGCTAGTAGCAAGATGGGTGTATTCCTGTGAGCCACCTCTTCAATTTCAGAAATCACATCTCATATATCTCCTAAAAGTCTCAAAATCTCCGCTCTCTCCTCCTTCATTTCTTTCTCTCTCTCACACACCTCCCCCAGAAAAGAAAGCCTGAACACCGGCCTCGTCAAAAGCAAGCTGGTCCTCGAGCACTCCCTCGGCCTCGGCCACCGCCCCAACGCCATCCCCCCCGGCGACGCCTCCATCGACGAAGAACCCCGCCTCGTCGAGATCGGCTGGCACCCCGTCGGCGGCTTCGGCGGCAAGTGGTTCGCCGAGAAGACCGGCTTGGGCAAGAAGATCACGGAGAAGATCAACAAGTACCCAGACCCAACGCAGCACTGGGCGGTGTTGGTGGACGAGTATGCGCATGAGCTTTGGATGGTGAGATGTTTTTGTCTTCCCCTGTTCCACTTTTCTCGATTTCTCCAAGCAGTACGGATTGGGAAGTGGACTGGACTAAGCAAACAGTGGTTGTTGGCGGCAGGACGAACACCTCGACGTCATCTACATCAACGAGAAAATAAACCGCGCTGAGTGGCACACCTTCTCCGTCGGCAAGACGCGCTTCAACGACGAAGCCCTGCGCCAAGCCGGTTTGTCCCCCCTTCCCTCCCCCCTCCCCCCTCCCCCTTCCCCACGCCCCACCCTAACCACCCCCCACAGGCGAAATGGTCATCCACAACATGCGCGCCGTGCGCCCGGCCTACAACATCATCAGCAACAACTGCCAGAACTTCGCCGTCGCGCTGCTCGACGCCATCCAAGTCGGCGCGCACAAGGAGTTTGCCACCAGCTTCGCCGTCTACCAGCGGGCGACCGGCAAGGGCAAGATCATCGACTTATTCGTGGATAAGCACCCCGACGAGCAGACGGACCAGCAGCGGCCCGAGCTGCATCGCATGGATACGGTGCAGACGGCCGCGCAGGTCATGGAGGCGCAGACGACCAAGCTGGATAATCATCGGAGGGTGTTTGGGTAAAGGAAGGGGGGGAGGGTGGGAATGGAGGGTTTTGGGGGGAGGATGGTAGGGGACTGGTTTTCATGTGCTAAACGGGGTCGAAGTGAGATATACTGCGCAACTCGGTTGCGCGCCATGGCGGAGCGGTGCAGTTCACTATCTGTGTACATCAGGCTGTTGCCGCCTGAGGGAGCTCCGCGAGTTTCAAGATTGTTCAAAATCACAGAATGAACATCCCATCCGAGAGTCTAAACCCACCGTGAGACACCACAACCAGCGGCAAGGACGCGCACTCAAGTTCTTACACATGCATATCCGCTCAATAACCGGGAACGTATCGATTGGTTTAATCAATCTACCGGATAATCCCAGTATCCCTATTCGGCGGCCCAGTCGCCATATGATCAATCCCCCATGCCCCAGTGCAGCTAGCCAGCTGTCTGTATGATACAAAGCTCCCCAATATGACGAGGTCTCGATGCAAGGATCGTTCCCAAAAAGGGATCGATTCCAAAAAAGAGTCCCGTATGCAAAAAGCTTCAAGAAAAACGCCCGTTCATAAACCGCAGAGGACTAGGGAAATTTCTCGCTCATTTAGAAGGACGGCGGCTAAGCAGCTCCTCGTTGACCTCCAGACGGTTGATGCCCTTCTTCGTGTACTCGAAAAGCGAGAAGAAGATTGCGTTCAGGATGCAGGAGCGGGTCATTGAGACGGTGAGACCTATCAGGGGGTTAGCGTACAAATTATGGTTGTAAATAGGGCTAACTTGAGGATCGACTAACCTTGATACATGCTCATTCTACCGTACTGAATTTTCGGCACGACAGTCCGGTCTTTATGCGACGTCAAGCAATTCCGCTGATACTGGCTCTTGGTCGTATCAATTGGGTATATCTGCAATCATTAGTCAGCTTATGGAGAAAGAAAGCAAAAGCTCTAACTTACGACAGCCCAGCTGACGAGACCACAAAGACCACCCGCAATCACAACAGCCGTAGGCGTGGTGGGCGAGTTGCCACGAGCATTGGCCAGGAACTGTTTCGCACTCTCATAAGCCATGAAATAGACGCCAGTTCCAATAGAATCTCTCACTAGTCCATCGTTAACTTTGTTTTGGGGGCGATGTCGGAGAGTCTGCTTACACAAGTGCAAATGGAAACCAGAATAAAGGCCCTTAAACCCTCTATCATGGACCAACTTCCGCGCGGTCCTGAAAGTCCCCAGGCCCTGATAACTGCCTCGTAGAGGTTCGTCGAGGCTGGAGGAACTCTTCTTATTAGCGTTGATGATCGCGGTTTGTGCGCTAAGCTTTATCAACTCAAATGGACCTGTATGGTCTGTCAGCATCTTCCTTCGTTGTGTCCAAGATTTTCAGGTTGCTCACAGGCAATAGCAGTAATAGCCACCCCAGCTGTCGCTCCCGCAGCTCCGAAGCATATCACCGTAGCAAGATTCGGGGTCGCGCCCTTGGTATTGGCAATCATAAGCGGAGATACACCGACCGATCGGTGCATCCAGCCATCGTACAAGTACTTGGATCGCTGATAGACCGAGAAGGAGACGGTTCGGACAACGGTAATGCTAACCAGAGGGGCAAAGGCGCCTGTTCAGATTGTGAGCGAGCATTCAGGAGTGGGGTTGGAGAGGTTCAACTGACCACGCCAAAAACCACTAAGCCCCTCTTTTTGATATGTCTTGCGTATGCAATCGCGGACGGAGTTGTATGTAGAGCTGTATCAAGGTCAGCGCTCTTCCAAGTCCGAGCGATGGAAAAGTGTACGTACACTTGCATGCGAGTTTTAGTAGAATCCAAGGGGTACTGATGGGAAGTCAGTATTTCTGAAAGGATTGGAGAGCTCGTATGTGGACAGCTTGACATACAGTGACCCCAGTCGCGAGCATGCTGGCAGTGCTTGCCGCTATTTCCGTCCGATAGTGCTTCGTCCACCATTTGGCGTCCTCGATATTCCAGGAAAAATACGTTCGCAGGGCGGGATTGCGGTTGCCGTTACTACCGTCCGGCATGCTGGCCATCGCTTGCGGCTCGAAGACTCGAAAGTCCTCAAGCAGTTCGCGATAAGCACAGCAGCCCACGGGCCTCCATGGAACTGTTGTGGACTGTCAGACTGATTGCGCCTCTAATCTAACAATCAAAGCGCAGTTAGTGTTGGCGGGCACGGCGACGGGCGAACGGGCGACGAGCGAGCGTTGGTGTTGAGGTTTGGCGCACGTTGTCGAAGTTCAAAGTGAGGTGTTGACGTCGGTCCTCTTGAAGATTTGGCGGGCGCTGGGTGGTCAAAGCTCCAATCTGCTAGCCGCTTTTGGCATAGCCACCTATTTCAATCGACCCCCAGGGTCTCGCAACGGATAGATAGAGATTTACATGCCAGTCTAAACCGTCCACTGCCCCTCGAAGAAGAGGTGGGATGAGAACAGGGCAGGGCACAAGCTTCGCTACTCCGTTCAAATGATGCCTGTCTACAGCTGATGGCGAAATCAATACGGCTCTAATCTTGACCATCCAAGAAGAGAGCTCGAGATGACACGCCGTTGCCGCTGGAACCCATTACTTCCTGTTATGTCTTCTCAATCTCTTCGAAGACCGTCTAAGGCTTGACGGGCAGCGATAAAGCAATGACACTCAGGAGCCAATGCCAGTGCGGGGAAGCTGAAAGCCATGCAGCATGCTAGCCACGGTGCAGACAGCATGATGCTGGAGTGGCCAATGAAAGCCCTTGCTCAAAACGGTGCAGTGGTGTCGGGATGGAAGGCTTATCCAATTGATCAAACTTGACGGGACAAGGGGAGCTAGAAGACAAGGGAAGGCTTGTAGGTTTCATCTGCAAGATCACTCACGTGGCAGCAGCACGAGAGGTGGGCAATATGAAAGTCACATTCATTCGTCACTCTTCGACTCTTTGTGCCTGTGCCCATGCCTCTTTAGGAATGTGCAGATATCTTCCCAATGAGTTCTGAGTTCAGACCTTGACGAACGCGTTCCCAAATGCCACTGTCCATGGCCCCTCGTGTTCATCAATAACGCAGAAGGATGTTCTCGATCTCGCTTGGATTTTGGAGAGCGCGTCGAAATGTGGAGGCAACTATGACAATAGCAAGAAACTGGACACCAGAAAGGAAGAGTGATCTACTCATGAAGGCAGAAACCCCTTGGCTGTGATCAGCATAGAACCTACACAGAGCTCCTTGCAGAAGACAAGCTCTTCAAGCTTCGACTCAGTCCGTTGGGAATTGGCATATTCCGCATTTCAGATTAGCTTTATTCGTCCTGTGGAAATGCTGCGTTGAGCCCCGTCAACCAGAACGCCACGCGAATTGTCAAGCGTAATAGCATCGCATTGAGGCGGTGTGGGGGAGTTCGGCTGGGAGATGGCCCACGTGGATGCGGTCAATGGGTGCGGTGTCAGTGTTAAAGGTTTGGGCGAAGGGATAGATCGGAGGTTCCCGCGAGTGCTTTCCCGGAGCTACGACGTCCAACGCAAAACACCAATCTCTTCCACTGTTTGTAATTTGCTCCATCACCGCCCCAGCACCCCGCCCATACATACTTTCCGTGCGTCCTGTAAGTCCATCGCCATGGCCGCTCCAGACTTCTCCGACGTATCTAAGACCTCAGACACAAAGGCCTTCCCCACGCCCAAACTCAGCGCGCCCAAGATGTCTATCCCGGCCTTCTCCGACATTGCGAAGCCCTCCAACGACGTACGTAGCCCTGAACCTCGAGGACTTCGATGACATACTGACCGCGGATGGCCGTCGCTCTAGCTCATCAACAAGGACTTCTACCACGTTGCTGCCGGTACGTGTCGCCCAATTGAGCCGCGCAGACCCTCTACTGACTTTTTTCGCAGCCGCTCTCGAGGTCAAGCTGAAGACCCCGGATGGTGTCAACTTCACCGCCAAGGGCACCTCGGCGCACGATGGTCCTATTTCTTCATCTGTAAGCTGCTTCTCCCAATTGCCCATCGCCAATGCCAGTCCTAGGTCTAACGCGTTGTTACAGCTCGAAGCCAAGAAAGGCATCCAGAACGGTACATACTTTCACTCTCATTCCGCCTTATCGATACCCGTGTATTCTTCGCGAACCGCACATCTCTCGTTGTTTCAACACACACAATCGCCCAGTGGGCGATTTGTTGGTTTACATGGTCGACTGACGCGCAATGGCGCAGGCATCAGCATTATCCAATCGTGGAACACGGCCAACGTCCTGAACACCAAGGTCGAGCTCGCAGACTCATTCGCCAAGGACTTGAAGGTTGAGGTCCTCAACAACTTCAGCCCCGCCTCCGGGAACAAGGGCCAGAAGTTGAACATCTACTTCAAGCAACAGCAGTTCCACAGCCGGGCGTTCCTCGACTACCAGCCGTCTGGTAAGATTACCGCTCTCGCGGATATTGTTGTTGGCCATGAGGGTTTCCTCGTCGGTGGCGAGGTCGCATACGATGTCCAGAAGGCTGCTGTCACCAAGTACTCCGCCGCCGTTGGTTACAGTACCCCGACATACACTGCTGCGGTTACTGCCACGAACAACTTCAACATCTTCGCCGCCTCGTACTACCACAAGGTCAACAAGTCTGTCGAAGCCGGTACCAAGGCCACCTACGACGCCAAGACTGGCACCGCCGTCGGAATTGAGCTTGCCAGCAAGTACAAGATCGATCCTCTCTCCTTCGCTAAGGTACGTCCAAATCACAACAGCTAGTAGTCTACTGAGTAGTGGTCTTCCGCAATTGCGAGCTTCGCTAACCCCATCTACTACAGGCCAAGATCAACGACCGCGGCATCGCCTCCCTCGCCTACAACACCAAGGTTAACTCTGGCCTGACCTTCGGCATCGGCGGCTCCTTTGATACCCAAAAATTCAACGAGGCTGGCCACAAGTTCGGCACCAGCTTCACCTTCGAGGGTTAAGCGTCTTATACTCTGTATATTTAGCGATAGACATGGAGAGGGGAGATGAATGAGTTCAGTTGGCATGAATTGGGATTGAAAACATGTTGCTTCTGTGACGTTTTTTTGGCCATGCTTTTGTGGGTGTGTTTTGGCATGTATCAACAGTCGGCTTAGAATCTGTATGCAAGCGCCTTTCCAGTCCCACATATCAAACATCGTGAACCTGTTCAAAAGCCACTTCTTGATATCAATATATGCCTCCGTATGACGCCGGCAGTATATCCTCTATACCCATATATACAGCTCCCTCCCTTCCTTCCATATGCACCCAATCCAGCCACGATTCGCAGTTACTAGACAAGCATAGTTTCGCCACCCTCAGCTCAACCCCCCTCCTTCTCCTTCCCCCTCCCCTTCGCCCTCCTCCCCGCCTCCCCACCATCCCGCCGAAACCACACCGCGCTCAGCATAATCACCACGACCGCACTCCCCACCGCCACAAAGTTAAACAGCATGCTCCCGCTGCTCCCCGCCAGGTCCTCGGCGAAATGCGCCCCCGCGCGCTCCGCCTTGCGCGCAAAATGCTGCGACACGCCCTCGTGCGTGCGCCGGTGCCCGCGGTGGTCGAAGTGCGGCACCGCGGCACCGTGGTGCTGCTGCCCGGGCGAAAACCCGCCCGCCGTGCTCGTCGACGCGTCTGCGTCCGGCTGTCCTGAGGGTTCATGAGCGTGCGAGTGGGCGTGTCCTGTGGTTCGCTTGGAGCCGTGCGCGCCATACCCGCCCGCTCTGTAGAACGAGGGCGGCGGGCCCCGGAACTGCGTGCGTCGCCGGCTCAGGCCGCTGGGCGGGCGCGAGCCTGCGTAGCCCGCGGAGGAGAAGCTGCCGGTGTGCTGGGTGTGGCGCGCGGTGGCGGGCGCGAGGCGGGCGTGGTACTGCGCGTCGTAGGCGGAGCGTTTGGCGGGGGAGGAGAGGACGTGGTAGGCTTCGGAGAGGCGCACGAAGCGGGTCGAGGCGGTGGGGTCGGCGGGGTTGCGGTCTGGGTGGTGGAGTTTGGAGAGGGCGAAGAATTGGCGCTTGATCTCGGGGGCGGAGGCGGAGGGCTGGAGTTCGAGGATTTCGTAGTGGTTGGGGAGGGGGTTATCCGTTTTGAGAGCGGTGGATGCGTGGAAGGGCCGCGGTTTGGAGGTGGTTGAGGGGGGGAGGAGACGAGGGCGGAGGCATGGTGGATATGTGTGAGCCTGCGGACGTGGCAGAGGGAAGAGGCGGAGTGGCATTCCTCATTGGGAGCATAGCATTGGCGCCGGTGGTGGTTGTGTCTGGAGGAACTTGAGGTAGGTGAAGGTACGGAATTGTTAGTTAGACGTCACTGGTGATTGAGGGAAGGTTTAGGCGAGGAATTGGATTTATCTCTTCTATACGGTATACGACAAGTAAGTTAGATCAGTTGAAATTTAAGGGTTAGCTGCAGTATCCCGTATTATTCAACTCCGCAAATGCCGTGTGCTGGCTTCGGTGATGGATCATGTGGTGGGGCTAAAGAAAACATGTTGCTCGCTCCACCGTCACTTCTCCACTACACAAAAGACAGCAAAGATGGCGGCAGCGGCTACTGATGGAATTGCTAATTTGAATTGTAAGTTTCTTCTTAGCTTCTGAGGACTACGAAGCTCATATATTCACAGTGGAGGAGGCCAACGGCAAGGCGGCAAACGGTGCGGCTACAAAGAATGGCGAGATAGATCACGAGGACTCGGACGACGACAAAGAGGATGCAGATGGGGCGGCGGAACCTGGTGCTACTGGAGGTTGGAATTCCACCACAACGTCCTTAGGAACCATATACTGATTCCCTCCAGCGGCGAAAAAGAAGAAGAGAAAGCCAAGAAAGAAGAAGAAGGCTGGCGCCGCGAAAGTCCAATCTTCTCCCCCACGCGTCGTTATAACCCAGCTCTTCCCAGACGGCAAATACCCCGAGGGAGAGATCTGCGAGTACAGGGACGAGAACAACTACCGGACTACCAACGAAGAGAAGCGCCACCTCGACCGCATGAACAATGACTTCCTCAGCGACTACAGGAAAGGTTCAGAGGTCCACCGGCAGGTGCGACAGTGGGCACAGGGCTGGATCAAGCCCGGACAGTCTTTGACCGAGATTGCAAACGGAATTGAGGACAGCGTGCGTGCCTTGACGGGACACCAAGGACTCGAGGAGGGCGATGCGCTCAAAGGCGGCATGGGCTTCCCTACCGGACTGAGTATCAATCACTGCGCGGCGCATTACACACCGAATGCTGGAAACAAGACGGTGTTACAGCAGGAGGATGTTATGAAGGTGGACTTTGGCGTTCACTTCAACGGGAGAATTGTGGATAGTGCGTTCACGATGACCTTTGACCCGGTCTACGACAATCTGCTTGCGGCCGTCAAGGATGCCACGAACACTGGAATACGGGTATGTCATTTTGACAGTGCTGATTCAGTGGCCTATACTAATTGAACTCCAGGAAGCAGGTATTGATGTACGCATGTGCGATATTGGCGCTGCTATCCAGGAAGCCATGGAGAGCTACGAGGTTGAGATCAAGGGCCAGACATATCCTGTCAAGTGCATTCGAAACTTGAACGGCCACAGCATTGGACACTACACTATTCACGGCGGCAAGACTGTACCCATCGTCAAGGGCGGTGATCAGACGAAAATGGAAGAGGGCGAGACTTTCGCTATCGAGACATTTGGTAGCACTGGAAAGGGCCACGTTAGAGATGATGTAAGTACATGTCAAGAATGGGCTCATACTTGTCTGACGACTTCATAGATGGAGACTTCGCATTATGCAATGAACGGGGATGCGCCGAGAGTGGCCTTACGAGTGTCATCCGCAAAGACACTACTGAATTCCATCACGAAGAACTTTGGAACACTACCATTTTGCAGACGCTATCTTGACCGTCTTGGGCATGATAAGTATCTTCTCGGAGTAAGTTATATTTCTTTTTCGCTATAATAGATTAGTGCTAATTTGAAGCAGTTGAACAACCTTGTCTCTGCTGGAATTGTGGAAGCATACCCTCCCCTTGTTGATATCAAGGGCTCATACACTGCTCAATTCGAACATGTAAGGATCATCAACCTGCTTGCTTCGTGTACTATGCTAATTCTACCAGACTTTCGTCTTGCGACCGAACTGCAAGGAGGTCCTCAGCCGAGGAGACGACTATTGATTAATGATATGGACTAAACGGCGTATCAAAAATCACTGCCTGGCGTTTGTCATTGCATAGGCGGGATGAATAAGATTGTATAGCTCTTGTGCTCTATACTGAAACCACTGGCATCATAAAGGCCTTGTATTTTTGATTAGTGATTGTGCGAGTTGTAAGAATAGTCATCAAATACAATCCATATGAATTGCCAGATCGATGTGCCGGCAATTCGATCAATTGAAGCAAACGCAAGAATTCCATCAGTTTAGTCCCACTAAGGGATTTGTAGTAACTGCTATACCATACGCTGGTGTGCTGGTGATATTTGCCTTGTGGAGCTTTAAAGCTTGGACGCTCGATGTGGCGACTCGCGTTCCACTCTCACCCCACGTTCACCGCCGAGCTCCTAAACTTCGACCTCCACTTCGATGGGGGCCTGAACGCTCCCTCTTACAACTGCACCGTTTCTTTCGTCAATATGCGTTCTTCTGTCACTACCGCGACTGTCCAGCCAAAGAAGGCCCCAAGGAGGCTTTCCACCACCGCCAATGGAGGAAGAAAGCTGGCCTCTACTCTCACGAAGTCTGAAAACGACCAGTTCTTCTGGACATACACCGAGGAGCCGCACCGGACACGACGGATGGCCATAATCAAGGCTCATCCGGAGGTATACACCCCCTCACATACACCAAGCCGAAGAAGCTGATGTCCTCCAGGTCACGAAGCTCTGCGGCCCTGAGCCTCTCACCAAATATGTCGTCGCCGGGGTCGTCTCCCTCCAAGTCCTCTGCGCATACCTCCTTCGAGATACCCCAGTGCTCTCATGGCCATTCTTCCTTACTGCATACATAATCGGCGCGACCGCGAACCAGAATCTGTTCCTCGCCATCCACGAAATCTCGCACAACCTAGCTTTCCGATCTCCGCTAGCAAACCGTGTATTCGCCGTCTTCGCAAATCTTCCCATTGGGATACCATACAGTGCTTCGTTTAGGGTATGACACTTGAAATCCACAAGAGCACCTTATCGTTATCTATTTATAATTACTAACCTCAAATCACAGCCATACCACCTAACCCACCACAAATCCCTCGGCGTCGACGGCCTCGACACCGACCTGCCCACCCGCCTCGAAGCCCTCTTCCTCGACTCGGTCGCCGGCAAAGCCTTCTTCTGCACCTTCCAGATCCTCTTCTACGCCCTGCGACCCATGATGGTCTACCAGCTGCCCCTCACCCGCATCCACGCCTTCAACATCATCGCCCAGGTCGCCTTCGACTACGTCCTCGTGAGCGTGGCCTCCGGCCGCGCCCTCGCCTACCTCATCCTCTCCTCCTTCCTCGCCGGCTCCCTCCACCCTTGCGCCGGCCACTTCATCGCCGAGCACTACGTGTTCGACCGCCAGCCCGCGGGCGCGAAGGACCCTGCGACACTGGCGCCCGTGCCGGAGACGTTCTCGTATTACGGGCCGCTGAATCTGTTGACGTATAATGTGGGGCTGCATAATGAGCATCATGATTTCCCGGCTGTGCCGTGGACGAAGCTGCCGGCGTTGAATCGGCTCGCGAGTGAGTTCTATGATGGGCTGCCGTGTCATAAGAGCTGGGTATATGTTATTTGGCAGTTTATATGGGATAAGGAGGTTGGGCTGTGGTGTCGGGTTAAGAGAGCGGAAGGGGGTAGGAGGGTTGGTGGGGGAGGGGGCTGGGGGATTGAGGAGTTGGGGGCGAATGAGGGGAGTGAGATTGCGGGAGTGAGATGAATTATTATCAAAGGATGGGCGTTCTGGGGAATTAGAAATAGCATGCTGATTCTTGGGGAGCGAGTTAGCCTTGATGAAGAGAACGTGTTTCCGTGTATGAGGAGGAACTGTATATATGGATGCATCAATCTGTATATACCAACGGCGCACTACCCAGGTTGCTTCTGTGCATATCGTCCTAGATTTCTCGCTATGTAAATATGACTTACATCCAGTCTTCACACAATCGAAGCCTTTCCGATATTACTGCCCAAACCGTATAGCGTTTAGGCACGTGATGCATCATGAGAATTGAGCTCACCACCGCGTATTCTACCTAGGTATCCCGGGATAAATAATCGCCCTCCTACCCATTTGTGTCCGGTGCATTTTCCTAATGGCTCTAATCTAATTCAGACGAGCCCGCGTCCCGCACCTATCGTGCACGAGCCCTCAATCACTTATCCTTCACCAGCATGTGCAATCCATCCGAACCATCACTTAGAAGGCAATATGTCTCAGGGGCAGCAAGCCACACTTGGTCTGGCCGCGTATGGAGCCGCTTTGGACACTCCGGCTGCCTAACGCCGCAATTTCCTATCGTTGGCTCTTCTTCATGCAGCTCAGCCGCGCAGCTTTAATTACATGGCACCATACGGACAGGCTGCTCTGCTCTTCGAGCTCCGGCACCTATAAAACCTACACATACGACACTATGTAACCAAGCTACGTAATCATGCCAAGGGACTTCTTGGATAGGTTGGGTCTCCGTCCCAAACCGGGCGTTCCTGCGCTGTGGGGTGATATCTCTAAAGGCTTGGGAGAGCGCATGGAAAGGCCTTTCGAAAACGATCCGGATTCTGATTTCATTACCGAGGACAATCTCTGGACATTATGGACCGCTGAAAACCCCAACGGAACTGGCAGCTTCTTCTCGAGGCTTATAGATGAGCTCCGCCTGAGCGACGACGAAAAGATAGCCAGCCTTCGCAAGAGTCTCAAAACAATATCCATACTCGCATGGATAGGATCGTTCCCGAACAATCTTTCAAGTCTTCCCTTTACTGATACAGATCTGCCACTGACAGAGGAGGATCTCACGACCCATTTCTCTCGTTCGGAAAAAAATGGGGAGTTTGCGCGACAACAGTTTCGGTTTTTACCCATCCAGTTATGTGTATTACCTAAAAGCCAGCCAAAGGACGAGATGCAGAAATATGCTCGTCTTCCTTTTTCTCTCAAGACGGTCGTGTACGGTAACAAAGATAGCAAATCGACGGTTTCCATTGGGTGGATCGCAAATGGATGCTTGAAACACAGACCCGATAGGCAGCCAATACAAATCGAGGTATGGGAAAACTTCTGCTCGATCTACCACGTGCTAAACCCTCATTCGTTGCGACAGCAATATCGCCTATTTGCTGTGAAGAAGCACAGCATCAGGGATTACTTTCATTCCGAGGTGACGAACCTTCAAAGACTTCGGTCGGCTACGCAACCACACCCAAACGTCGTTCTCAACATTGCGGCAATTATTGCCGACAACTGCGGCCTTTTAGTCTTTGATGCTGCACACTGCGACCTTGAAGATTTGTTATTGCTCTCCGAAAAATGCAGGGTCGGGACCCTCAAACCAACAGTCCTGATCAACAATGCCCACGAAATTGCCAAAGCCCTTGCCTGGTGTCACCTTGGCATCACAGAGATAGGAAATGGAGTACGCAAAGTTATTCACGGCGATTTGAAACCAAAAAACATCCTCATTTTTCATGAGAGCCTGGGCCAATACACATGGAAGATTACGGATTTTGAATTCTCACATATCTTACATCGAGCTCCTGGTGAAACAGGGACCGTGCGAGACCTTGTGCCAGGTGTCTACCACGGTCCTGAAGTCCAACCAGGAGGAAGGATCAACTGCTCTGCGGACATGTGGTCGTTCGGATGTATTATGCTTGAGATCCTCGCGTTTGCACGCGCCGGTTCTGAAGGGGTTAGAAAACTTAGAGACACGCGCCGACCCGGGGCAAAAGAGTACGAATGCCTATTCTACCAATTCTCAAACTCAAAGGGGCTAGCTGAGCTGAAACCGGCATTTTCCGACCTATTTGATGAGTGGGATGAAGAGGGAGTCGAATGGGTATGCCAATGGAAGCTAGTGGCCCTAGGTCTCTTAAAAACTAGGCCAGAACAGCGGAAGACAGCGGAAGATACCGTAGTAGCCTTGGAAGAGCTCATCCAGAAGTTCAATGAGCACAACTGGGTCGATCGTTGTGGTTGGGTCCCTCCATATCGAGACGCACTCGAAATTATGGAAAAAAGAGCAACCACGGAGCCGAATTATGCAAAGCCTTCATTTCACAGCCACAAGATCACGAAGTCTCCCGAAAAGGGGATCAGCGCTCGAATCTCTACACTTGGGAAGTTTGCGATGTTCTGGGTCCGAGACACAGTCTTTGCCCTTGATGTTGATCATCAAACTTGGGCTATGTCAACACATTTCAAGGCCATCGAGAAGTATAGAAGTTCGTTTGGCGAGGTAATTGACATCGAAATAGCAGAACCTTATTGCGCAATATTGCTGAAAGGACAGAGCGCAAGCCATTATCAGGTAAGCAGTATCTGGATTTGTCGTCACCTTTCTTAATTTTTGCTGATTAAATGGAAGGTGGTTCTGGTCAACATAGCGGATATTCCTAGAGCTTCTAATAGAAATGACCAAGTAGCAAAACTCCCCCCTGGCCAGACACCTGAAACACCCGGGGATGCCGCCGAACGCATCCAAGTTTCGAAAAATGGAGATTTACTTGTTAGGTGTCACTCCCAACTAGCATATCTTCGTACGGGAAGTCGTGAATGGGACTTCATCTTGAAGGATGCTCGAGATGTTCGGGCAGCATCTTTCAGCCCCGATGGCTCTATGATATTCGCATGGTCACGCTCTCACAAGACGGACCACTGGTATTCATGGGTAGTACGTACTATACGAGATCGCTCCACACGTAGGGAATGCCACAGTCCTTTTGTAAGCGTTACCTTTTTCATACCCCTAATCAATGCCGAGTCTGAAATTTGCAGAAACAGGGAACGGACGACAGGGGAGCAGATCTCCTCCTTTGCAACGACAGGCATCCTAACTTGGTGGGACTGAGGAAGCCCCTGTTTATTACGATCGATACCCACGGGAATGGCTCAGTAATATGCGAACAGTTTGGAACTCAACCTCCAGCCCTCGAACTAGTCCAGTTCCAGTTGAAGGGGGTCATCCAGGGTTCATTCATACGAGAGATCAGTGCAGGTGTATTATTAATGAAGAGGAACGGAAAATATTTCGTCCAATTTTTCCGTTTGCCTGCAAATATTCCGCAATCTTGGGCTCCGACCCTTTCACACGAAACCCGAATCTCATCATTTCTCGGCAATGGTAGGCCCTCTGCCAATAGCTTTGCGGCTTGTGTTACCTCACGCGGCAACAGGATAGTAATCTATCTTGCGGGCCCCAGTGCTAAGAAAGCTACCACGGCCGTGATCCAGAAGCTAGACTTCACTAGAGAAGATGCAAAACCTCGACCTCGACCCCAGCCTCAGGCCCAACAGACTGCGCCCCTTCAATTCCCCCATGGCCACCAAGACTAAGACTGTATGATCCTGAATAAGCCGCTATCACACCTTCGAACAAGCCTTTCGGGACAGTCTCTTAGTTTTCTGCCGATCAGCTGCTAGCCACCAACCTGCTGCTGTCAGCGCGGTCAACGGGATCGTCACTACCAGATATATCCAAAAATCGGTAGCAATTCGGATATTAGAAGTTTGAGAGTCGAAATCGAAGAGGTTCATTCCGAAGAGTGACTACAGTTTTAAGGTGAGCATTCATACGTGAATTTGTGCATTTGGCTGTGGGCTTACCGCAACAAAACTACTTGGCAGGTAGAACATAGTCACCAGAGTTACCAGCCGAATCACCGAATTGTCATCTACGGAATCTTGTGTGAGGATCAAGACACGATCGCTAATGTCCGTTGCGATTCTTTGATGGTTCACGGCGATCTTCTGGCTTGCAGCGGCTGACGACTGGTTCCGCAAACTCAATGTATCGGCAACCTACCTCCTGGTGAGTTTCTTGATGTTGAGTTGACTGAAAAATTCGAGGTCCTACTTACGAGCTTTATCAGGCCTTTCAAACGGACCCTAATGGACTGTGTAGAGCTTTGGTATCCACGAACGCGAACTCCAATATGATCCAGGGCCATGGCGATGCCATCGCGCTCCGCTCGATCGTACAGCTCTTCCACGGCGAATACCACGTTTAATTTGACGAGAGAGTCAATCAAACTTCTCGTTGTTGTTAAAATGACTGGAACTGATTGCACTTTCTCCTCTAAGCGCCTCAGCTTTTCCATGACGTTGAAGTTGAAGGTTTTGTTGAAATCATGATCGTCGTCAAACTCAACTGCCGAGATGTACGTTTGCTGCCCTAGAGTCAGATACCAACTCAGAACGATCCTAGAAAGACTGTCAACTCACGTGGCGTTGGTATAGCTCTCCAAGCTCTGTGAGGTAATCCCGCCAATTATCTACATAGGCTAATAAGATAGTCAGGTTCTGACGTAAAGGATTTGTTTCTATCAGCTTCCATCGTTCGTAACTTCCAGCTTGGTGAAGAATGGCTTTCTCCGCTGTGGAGTCTTCTTTTGGATGGAAAATCAAGCAAAAGCTCTGAGAGTCTTTTTCTGTGACGCAGACGCGGTGATAGACCGCTGTTTGACGCATTGACCATTTCAGTTCTTGGGAACGCCCATGTCTTTCGGGATACTTCAGTTGATACGCGAGCTCTATCGTATATTCCAAAGCTGTCAATTGGCGTACCTCTATCTCAATCGGATCTATAGACTTACCAAACTTTTTGGGGCCTTGTCTCGACACATGGCAAAACGTATTTGAGTAGCCCTCTTCGAACACCAGCGGCTCAGCTGCGTGTCCTAGCAGGATATCCAAAAATACAGGCGGTACATGGTGATACGAAAGGGTCTTTCGAAGGAGGACTTCGGTGATCGGAAATGGCTTGAAAGAATGCTCCTGGGAAATCGATCTGCAGCCTTTAGACTAATAACCTCGTCGGCTGAATGCACGACTTACATGATTTTCGAGCGGGCGATTTCGCAGCCATTCTGAGCGAGCATCTTCACCAGAGATGTTTCTTCGGTGATTCTCGTATGCGTTGGGATCAAGCCATCTCGTTGAAGATCAGTATTGCTTCATTGAACTTCTCACGATACTGACTATTTGAGGTCATGACTCCAATATTCGTACTCGCAGAACACATTAACTTCGCCCAATTCGCTAGCTTCTCGTTATACAGTTGGCCATTCACTCCCAGCAAGAGGTCATCTGCTAGGTTCAATGGGTAGTGTTCCCAACCATGCGGCAGAAGATTATCAGCCTTGCAGCCCGAATAGAGCGCCATGTTTACCCTGTAATCGGAAGAGTATGCGATTGACGCCGGCAATGGAATCGTTTAAAATCAAAGCTGACACAACTTATTTGGTAGACAAGGCGCGATGTCTAGGCAGAAGCCTAAAAGTCTGAGGCAAACCTCGATGCAATGATACGAGGCTCGATCCCCTGCATCTTGAAAACGCCGTGACCGTATGGCAACCAATCAAAACGTTAAGGTACGGCCCCGGCGTAACACGCTGATGCAGCGGACAGAAAGTACACCCTCTCCTTACGTCCGGTGGACATAGCGCTAAAACTGAGTCGACCCCGGTAAACAGCCTTTCTGGGCTAATGTTGAGCTAGCTTGAAGATCTATTGGCTAGGAGGCTGCTATTTCCCCTTAAAGGCGTCCGGAAATACTACCCTATACGGTAATTTTGTGGCTTGATTTTAGCGCTATGTTCACCGGACGTAAAGAGAGGGTGTAGTCATTTTTGTCTCCCTCCGTTCCAACCTTCTCGCGAGGCTGTAGATAGACACGAACGAAACGGCGTTGAGCTCGTGTTCACCACCAACCATAGTAAGTACACTGGGCACCTGCCAACTGACACCCCAAAATTGTCATTGATTCCACACCCTCTCCTTCTCCATGATACTTCTAGACAATCATGAGCCGCGATCAGTAAAACTCCGCTCGTAAACATAGTTACCGTATCTCGTCCTACACATTCAAGTCAGCCTGATGGAAGTCAACGCGCGAAACCCAAGATATGCATACCAGGGTCAACTCCCGCGGAGCCTCGTAAGTCCAAGTATCAGCTCCGCTTCGCTAAGCTCGGTCAGCCATCGCTACGCCACGCAAATGTAAGTAACAGAGTGACACGTACCTTGACCTTGAAGTCGAAAAGGCCGAACTCGTCCTTCAGGACCCTTTCGAGCTTTGCCTGGGCTATGTAACTCGAATATCGCTCATGAATCACATACTTCTCCATAATGCCGATATTGGTGAGGAGCCGTGAGAGTGTCTTTCCACTCGAGACTGGCAAGGCAGACTTCCCACACGACCGTCTTATATTACACATTGGGCAGGAGCGCTAAAGTAAAGGCAGATAAGCTGCAAATGATAAGCCGGCATTCGCTGAAGAAGCCGCATGCAGGTTGTCACACGTGCTTCCGGTGGACAGTCCGCATGTGGCGTTTGGCCAACACCACGGGCGTTGTCTGCATACGAGAAACTCGGGATTGCAAGGGTTGAAATATCGAGGCGGCGTTCAGTATCCGATCGGGCACATCTCCAATAAATTATGCTGGACACTTCAGGAGGTTGTCTCAGGCTGAATGGATTGCCTGGTTGCCTTTTTTCTCAGCCTTGCCGCCCCTGTCATGGTAGAGCGCCTCCAGCTTGCTCTGATCTCAGCCGTTGCGTTCGAGGCTGGGGCGACGTGGTACCCCTCGAAAATTGGCATTTTCCCTTTGGTGTATCCTCTTTGCTGGCTCCGATATCCGCGTCGCACCTTCTACGAGTTCCACAACCTATTCTCGCAAGACTCGACCATCCCCTGGCCGGTCCAATCATTTACCTCAGGATGGCGGACGTTCAGAATGTGCTGAAGTGAGTAGCCATAACACTCGCTCGTGCGATATTACCCATGCATGACACGTCTTAGACGACATACACTAACGGCGCAATAACACCAGGCGCGACCTGAGCTCTATGCAAATCTTTGTTGGTCCCCTTCCCGTCACTCGACCTTAAAGCTTGACACTCAAAACGCTGCTTAGATGATCACGGTATCCGTGACAATCGGAGTCGGGTTCTTCGAGAGCACTGGAGAGATCCTGGCTATTGCGGGCCCAGGGGGCACGCTGCTCGCGTTTTTCCTCGTCGGTCTGGTCGCATGGAGCACGATGGAAGGACTAGCCCACATGACTATGATGTGGCCGGTTCCCAACCCGATGGTCGAATTTGCGGCTACCTTTGTCGATAAAGATCTGGGTACGGTTGTTTGCTTCACGTATTGGTAGGTTGTTGGGCTCGAGCTCGTAGGCGATGCCTGCTGATACCGGGCCTCGAATGCAGGTATTCATGCGCTATTAGCATGGCAGCGGTGACGACAACTGCCGGAGATGTTTTCCAGTATTGGGGAGGCGGCGAGCAGAGTGATGCTAATAGGGTTTTGATCTTCTTGTTCTTTCCCTTCCTGGTTTTTCTTGTCAACTACAACAATGTCAAGGTATCACCCAACCTGGCCGAGAGTTTCTGTCGGATCCATGCTAACGTTTCCAAGTTATTTGGATGGATTGAAACAGTTGGAGGATTGTTCAAGCTGGGCATTGTAGTACTGGTGTTTTTGACAATGCTTGCAATTGACTGGGGAGGTAGGTGGACCTCTTTCCATTGGGTACCGTCAAATACATTAGGCTAATTTAGGGATATCTAGGTGGTCCTAGAGACGGGAACTTCTCGCAGTGTGCGTGCAGACAATTGTCAGAAGGGGTCCAATTAAGCTAATGCGCCAATTTAGGCGTAAAAGATGGCTTTCAGAACGACCAAAGGGCAGTTGCAGGAGATTCTGCGGCAGTGTGAGTTCCCGTGTGGCCCAAGCAGCATTAGACATCTCTCACCGGCTCCTATAGTCTTGCTCTCAGCTTGGCCGTGTTTCCTTATACGGGCATGGAATCGTTTACCATGACGGCATTCGAAGCGCGGAACCAGGACTCGCTCCGGCGTCCCGCCAAGCGCATTGCTCCAATTGTGATGCTCTTATACCTTTGTAGTGTCTTTGGCTTTGTACTCAATGTGGACTGGACAAACGGGTACCTGCCAGCATATTACAGCCAGTGGACCAACCCGCCCTCGAGTTTAGCCAACAATTGTCAGCACGACCGCCGCGATGCAACCGGAGATACATCGACTGCTGCGGACAGAGGCGACACTAGCAGCCATACTTTACCAGTCATTGCGATAGACCAGGCTAGAATCCGGGGGTACGCAGGCTTCATAAATGCCTGTCTGTTCTATTCAGCGTTGAGCACGGCCAACTCCTTGTTTTTCGTAGCATCTCGCACGCTCTATGGATATGGCCGCAGCCGCGACAGCCAAAGCAACTGGCTGAATGCCCCGAAATCCCTTCAAGCCGGGCAAACGCCTGGGTGGCGGTATAAAGTCCACTCCTGGGCCGCCCAATTCCCCTCAAAGTTCGGCCATGTGAACCACTTCCAGGTTCCAACCGCCGCGCTGTTCGCGTCGCTTTTCTTCGCATGGACGCCGTTCCTCTCCCTAGGAAATGTCCCACACTTACGCAGCACGCAGCAGGTGCTGATCAACATCGGCTCCACGAGCTGTGTGGTGGTGTGGGCCGCGCAAAGCCTAGCGTACCTCCGCATGTACTTTTGGTTCAAGAAACACCCCACACTGTTCGGCCCAGCGGACATGAAGCAATACGATGTGCTGAACAAGACGAAAAACTGGAGTTACCTGGGCTTTTGGCAGCCCGGGCTTGCGTGGTTCTCGTTGTTTTCGTGCCTCGTTATCGTTCTCCTGTTCGCGAGTGCGGGCATGTGGAACAATCGGGGTAATATGGCGCTCAAGGCTGTGAATATCTACCTCGGACCGTTCCTGTGCGCAGCGCTGTATGGTGGTCTGAAAGTCAAACACGGCTACAAGGCGGATGGAGTGAGGGGGTGCTTTAGTAGGTGGAAACAAGGATGGGCTAGCTGTACGAGTGAGCAGGATGTTACGGCTATAATTGACAGATTGTACGATAAGAGCTTTCCGACGGAAGATCTAGGGCTGCACAACTGGAATGGGGCTGCTGGCGCAGAAAGAAATGCTCCAGCTAATCCAACTGCTCCAGAAAATAGAAATGATCAGGAAGATGGAGATGATCAGGAAAATGGAGATGCTCAAGACAATGAAGATGCTCAAGGACGTGGAGCTGCTCAAGGACGTGGAGCTGTTCGAGGACGTGGAGCTATGCAGGCGAATGGAGCTATTCATGGATACCAAATACTGCACGCCTCATGAGTGGATTACCTTGCTGTCTTGCAATCTGGAGTACTCAGTTGTCTATATTATGCCACATCGATTCAGGACCTAGACAAGACTGTGAAACATGCATGTTTATGCGGTACTGAACTCACCTTCACGTTGACTCCCACGTTCCCATATTGATGATTCAGGCATTAGATACATTCCCGGATTGACTCCCCGTTCTAATGTTGATGATTGAAGCATTCTGCTTACTCTGAATGCTGTTGCTGAGTACAGGAAAGACCTTAGCGGTCGAGCCGACGTCCAGTTAAAATCACGTGACTGGCCTCCAATCCCATTCCAGATTAGTGGTTTTGGACACATACACTCTTCTAACGCAATCCCAACCCAACATCACAATTATCTGAACTACATCTAGATGACTACTATGCCCATTCCTCCAATACCCCACGTCCTTCTCATGCATCACAGCCCTCGAGCTTAGATCTATCTCCTCACCCCCGCGGACCCACCGGCGACTTGCAATATATTTTTCTTCCTCCCGCGACCCCACCATCCCCCACTACCAATTACCAAGCTCCAAACTCCCAGGGCAAAAACCTCCACCCACCTCAGATCCAACCTCCCAAAAGAAAACCAACGCTCTCTACACCGGAACTCTCACCTCCCTCGAAGTCCCGCCCCATACGCCCACCCACCTCCTCCCACCTCCACAATGTCCACCACCACCTCCCCGCCCGCCCCCGCGCCCCTAAGCACAACCCACCACCTCCTCCCCCTCGCCACCTGCACGCCCCCCTCGACCGCGCGCACCTGGCAAACCGCCCCGCACCCGCACCTCCCGCTCCTCGCGACCGCCTGCGCCGACCGCACCGTGCGCGTCTACTCCCTGTCCAACTTCGCGCTGGCAACCACCATCTCGGGCGGGCACAAGCGCTCCGTGCGCGCGCTGGCGTGGAAGCCTGCGTCCCGCGGAGCGAGCACGCTCGCGACGGGGAGTTTCGACGCGTCGGCGGGGATATGGCGGAAGTGGGAGGGCGGAGCGGGGGGGGACGCGACCAGCAGCGACGACTTCACGCATTCGCACAAGACGGTGGCGGGTGGTGGGGATGGGGATAGCGGGGAGGATGAGGACGAGGACGAGGAAGAGGAAGAAGAAGAATACAACTTCGCGAGTATCCTCGACGGGCACGACTCGGAGATCAAGAGCGTGGCGTGGAGCGCGTCCGGGCAGTACCTCGCGACGTGCTCGCGGGATAAGAGCGTGTGGATCTGGGAAGAGCTCGAGGACGACGACTCGTTCGAGACGGTGGCGGTGCTGCAGGAGCACGAGGCCGACGTCAAGTGTGTGGCCTGGCATCCGGAGAGCGATGTGCTGGCGAGCGCGAGCTATGATGATACGGTTAGGATATATCGGGAGGATGTGGATGATTGGGCGCAGGTGGCGCGGTTGGAAGGGCATGGGAAGACGGTGTGGTGGGTGGAGTTTGAAGGGAGTGGGATGGGGAGAGTTTTGGAGGCTGGGGTGGATGGGAGGGAGGGGAGGAGGAAGGTGCTGGAGGAGAGGGAGAGGGCGGGGCCGAGGCTGTTGTCGGCGAGTGATGATTGCACGGTTAGGATTTGGAGGAAGGTGGTGAAGGAGGAGGAGGGCGGCGGACAGGGCACCGCTGGGGGTGTGCCGAGTATATTCAGGAAGAGCATCGAGGAGGAGTGGGTTACGGAGGCAGTTCTGCCGCTCAGGCACGACAGAGCAATCTATGCGGCGTCGTGGAGTCGGCGGTCGGGCATGATTGTTAGCACCGGGAGCGACGGTCGTATCGTGGTGTATAAGGAGCAGTGGAAAGCTAACGAGCCCAAGGGGGTCGAAAAGCCTGTCGGTGTAGAGGGAGTTCAAGAGATGACGAATGGCGAAGAGGCTGCCGCGAAATCTAAGAACGAGGCAGCGACGTTAACAGAATGGGTCGTCGTTGCGGAAATCGAGGGCGCGCACGACGTCTTCGAGATCAACCACGTCTGCTGGGCAAAGCGATACGACAAGGGCAAGCGGAGCGAAGATGAAGAAGTCATTGTCAGCACCGGCGACGACGGCGAGGTCAAGGTATGGACACTGGAGGAAGTGAGCAGCAACAACGGTGGTGCTTGAAGAAGCCATATCATATTGTGTCAAGCCCCCCACACAGTACAAATGCAAGCCGGAGCCAATCTACCAAGGTTGAAGTGAATTGAATTACCTCTCAAAAGTATTCAATCTATCTATCTACCTCAAAAGCTTCGCCCGGCTCCGCCCTCAAAGGCGTTCTCAAACGCCCTGTGGCCAGCCCTCTTCGCAAACAGAGTTAATACCTCATACCCGATACAAACAAGAAACAATCCAAAAGCCAAGTCCCATTTCTTGGGCCCAAGAACTGTAATCCAAAAAAATAAACCCTCTGCCCCCCCTGAAAATGCTCCTCGCCATGCAATCTGCGAAAAATGCTGAAAACTGCCCTGAAAAGCAGAGAGGAGCAACGGAAGATATTTGTAGTGAGCGTTATCCAACCTAGCCCGTCCCAACCCAACCCATCCCCCCAAGAACCAGGAGTAGAAAATGATAGAACGAAAAGGGAGATAGGTAAGCAAGAAACGCCCAAAGATCCGCCACTCCAGGCAACCAAGTACGCCAGTAGTGAAATAATGCGGAGGAAATGTGACAGTACTGTCAACGTATTTTTTGATACTGAAGCCTGTGGGTAATGTACAAGGTGGTAGTAATCGGTTCAGCTCAGGAATTCTCATAAAAGGAGTCAGTCAGTGTCGGTTTGAACGTAATACCATATAGCGCAAAACAGAAAAGGAAAAGTCTAGTTCAGTCTAGAGTCGAAGCTCCCGGGGCCTGACTGGCCAGCGGAGGTCTCGTGCCGGTTCGAGGATCGGAGGTCGGAGATGTACTCTCGGTGCCCGAAGCGGGCGTGCAGGTTGCGTCGTGGGTGTGTCTGGCGTCCCCGGGCGTAGTCTGCCGCTTCATGCAGAGCTCTGCAGTCCCGCATACTTCATTGGCGGAGAGCAGCTCGGGCTCTTCGGGTCGAACGTACACGATGGGGCCCCATATCCGCCAGTGCAGCACGGCGATGTGGGTGAACCGTTGTGCGATGTCTGTGATGCGGTCGGCAGGTGGTGAGACCGCGTCATCGCCTGCGAGCTGCCGCCCGGAGAGGCTCGCTTGCGAAGAAGGGGGTGGAGGAGGGGGAGGCGTAGTGGGGGCGACGAGAGAGTTGAAGAGGTCCATTGGCGACGCGTGGAGGTGGCTAGTTGCACAGTCGAGGATTTCGGGTAGGAGAATGCTCTCGAGACGGGCGGCGTGGGGGAAGAATGTTGTGGGGCAGTGCGAGAAGAGCATTTGGTGGAGCTTCTCGTCTGCTTCTCGTACGAGGTAGGCGTCGTAGGTGTGGGGGTATCCGCAGATTTGGAGGGCGTGTCGGACGAGCTCGACTGATATGTTCTCGCGGTTCATGTACCAATGTCGGCTGCTAAAGGAGGCTCCTTCCCCTAATACAGCGAAGATGGAATCCCGAAGTGCCTGTTTGTCGTTTGGAGAGACCGTCACCCGATGATCTATCATGTTCAGTAGCTCGCCAAATATTTCGTAGCAAATGTCGAAATACACTATGTCGTGGAGTTCCGATTTCAGTGTCCGTAATCGGTCGTGGTCTAGGTAGAATGTCTCCGGTATTTCGATCCGAGTATCATTTGTGAGAAGAAGCCCGAGCAAGGCACGTATAAAGACCTCAAATTGTGCACGCTGTGGGGTCTTCTGGTGGAAGCTTGGTGGCATGATCTGATTATATCTTTGGCTTTCGTACGCATACCACGCTTGTGCCTCTTCGACGTTGATCCGACAACGCTCTATTCTTGAGAGGTGGAAGTTTTGTTCGAAGTTGATGGTATCTTCGATCAACAGAGCGCGAAGGTTCCTAATTTGATGATTCGCAACGTCCTGTAGTCGTTAGTATAGTCACGGCACTGAGAAAGGCCATACGCACCAGTTTCATGGCTTCCAGTATTCCAAGCAGCTCCCGGAGCCCCTTGACGATGGATGACCAGCTCGGAGTCTGTGCCCCTACTCTCGTGGAATCGACCATCTTATCCACCCACTCGTCCCGCATTGGCGCGCAATGCTCCTTGAGCAGATGCGCTAACCATTCAGACAGCTTCACCAAATCGCAGACGCCCTTCTTGACTCGTTGCATCAACATTGCCACATCTAGGTTCTCCTCGACTCTTGCTTGATCCCGCTCCGGCACCAAGTTCCTGAGGATCTCCTGGATGCTCTCGAACATCAGAGGTATCCTCTTTTGACTCGCAGCAGCAAGCGGGCACCACCGTGCACTCTTCAAGTCACGAGAAGCGCTCCCTTGGAAAAGGAATGCATAGAGTTCAAGTTCCGCGGTAAGAGCGCTCCAGTATTTCTTCGCGGCCTTCAACTTCTCCTGGCCCTTTGCGCCATCCAGATTCGGCCGGAATGATAAATCGCGATCAAAATTGACGTCGTGCCGCAGCTTGATGTTTTTGATGATATTGTGGATGTCGAGTTCGCTCAGCGATTGCTTTGTGATGGGCGGATATAACCCAGCGCTCAAGAATGCGTCCGCTAATTTCTCTCCCTCGGACTGTGGAACCATCCCCACAATCAAGTCCGCCAGCTGCCGGTCGTCGGAGAGGTTTAATGTATTCATGTCCGTTGTGATGGCTTCTGCACCTGCTATTGCGGTGTGCTCTTTTTGTGTGCTTTCGATTGAATGTACGGCGTGCATATCGCCGTTTGGTGTCGGTACCGGCCCATTGCATTCTCTAAAGGGTTCCGGCGCAACAGCCCTCCTACTCGGCTCGACTCCCGCTGGATGAACAGGCGTATGGGCCACCGCGGGGATGTTCAATATGTCAGCAGCCCCATAGTTGACAGAATTGCTGCGAACTGGAGGCGTGCGAGAGCTCATGGTGGGCTTTGTTCGAGTGCTCTGCCTCTTGCGATCTGGCGTACGCCGGTTGCTAGCCTTCATGGACTGTCGACCAGCGAAGGGCAAGTGAGAAGCGACAGGCAAAAGAGGCTAAACGAGCACACGGGGGGGATTATGGCTGGTGATATGCGTAATAAGCGCGAACGGTCCGGAGAGTGCAGGAAATGACTACGAACTGTCTCAGGTCAGCGTCAAACCATACAAGCTTGAGTTTGCGAGGGGGCACAGGTGAAGGGCTAATAAACGTGTCGATGGGCAGTTTGACGACGCGGGTAGTTGCATTGCATGAACCAGAGGACAAACCAGAGATTGGCCAGCCGAGTCAGACAATCACGCACGTCGACGGTGGCTTTGGCTTTGATTTTTCATGGGTGTTGACGGAAGGGAGGGAGAGGGAGAGCCTACGATGCAAGATACATGGCGAGATACAAGGGAATGAACGGGTGACGTTTGCGGAAGGGCCAAGGGGCGCCCAAGGTGATGAAGCAACAATACAGCAGAAGTTATGAAGGGCTAGACGTCTCGACGGCTATCGGGAGGCTTTGTGCTGCTTCGGAAGGGAATGTAAGGTGAGGAATTCGCCCTTTTGTGCAATAATCAATGCGCCACAAGAAAATCCGGAGACGTGGATTCGCTGGATAATCATGGCAAGGCGAAGAAAGCCACCGCTATTTAAAAAGCACTGACTTGAGAGACAAACCCGCACTGTAAGATCACCACTAGGGTCCACGGCCTCACGTCTGCCCAGACCAACCTACGATCCTCAGAGCCGCCCGCCCTGCAAAGAGTCCGGCAGCGTCGGGGACTGACTGGGCTCACCGCCCCGGGGGCGTTCCCTGGAAGGCCGGGTTGGTGCTCGAAGGCACCACATCGTCGAGTGCGCTGGGTTGAGGTGATGGAAATTCAGAGCATCCAATGCGGGATGCAGGTCGGAAACCGCTTCGCTCCTAGCCGCTCACGCAAGCGAAATTGGTGAGCTGGAAGAGCAATAATGGCGGCAATCCTGGCGTGCACCATGCAACCCCATGTCTGAGTCGGTGACCAGCGCCACGAGAAAAAGTGAGGCTGACGAGAGTTACGGCGAGGGGCGAAGCGTTGAGCTCGGGTGAGGCTGTCGGCGCATCAGTGCATGCCGCAAAAAGCAAGTCCGCGTACGCCCACGGAGGGCCTCCTGCGGTACGGATAGCAAGACGTGGGAGCGTGCAGTCGACGAGGACGCTGTCAAGATATCGTGTCAGTACTCCACGTGTACTGAGTGGGCGCGGTGCAGCCTTGCAGAGTGGTGGCCTGGTGGACGACGCAGCAACACCAGGACCCCCAGCATCGTGAGCTTGATGTCGCCGTTATGGAGCCACGCGCAGGCTCAGCCGCAGCTCAATCAGCGCACCCGAGGGGCAAGCAGGCTCCGGCCGGCAGCTTGCGGGTGCTGGTCAGCGCGGGTGTTGCGTGCATGGTCGACTCTGTGTCTGTCAAACCACCACGGACAGTCGGCCTTAGACAAACCGAGCAAGGCGACGACGACGATCGAGGGCGAGGCGGGTGGTGGAGAGCGTCAGATCACTATGAAGCGATCAAAAAGCAGAGCAACGAGTGAGCGTGATGCTCGGGGGTGAGTGGATACCTTATATGCTGGGAGATCCCATCTGTAGTAGTGCAACATCCTCAGGCTTCAAGATGGAACTGTCGATCATGCACAGACTGGGAGAAGAGTGAAGGGGCCAAGGTGCCCACGCTCCTCTATAAATATAATGGAAGAAGGCAATAGGCTCCCCTCTTGCTCGCCCTGTTGCCTGGGACGAGATGGACTAACAACCAGTCTACGTCGTAACTGCTCGTGAATGGCCACACTCCAGCAAGGCGGTCGGCCCACCCCCTGACGGCACACTTTAATTCGACCTCCGCAGCAGGCCCGCCAGGGACATGTGATCTAGCACGATGACAAGTACGTTTCAGAAGGTAGATCCGCTAAGGCGGCGTGGCCGAGTTCTAGAAGACCCAGTTGTTCAGGATGACATTTTCCAGATGCAAATCCTCCGATGTCAAACCAGCATCCTGGGAGCTAGCTCCTCTTTGACAGCCTCACTGCGCATCAGAACTCGAGACACTCCAACAGTACCAGTTTCCGTCTCAACCCCGCTCCAAAGATGATACAGATGAGATTGGTCCGCCCCAACACCACTCCTTAGCCCTATCGTACTCCTTACGTCACCTTCCTGTAGTCTCCCTAGAGTCCCTACCAGCCCCCCCTAATCCACCGCCCCCTCCTAACCCTCAGTCTCTCCGCCCTATGCCTCTCCCCCCTTATCTGTCGACACATCCCACACTCCCCACGTACAACCATTGTTCTCGATCTCCGAAACCCCGGTCCACAGGCTCTGACCGGTTGTAGACAGAGTGCCTTGGCGCAAGGTTGCTGGTACGGCGGGTACGGCAACGGTGGACACCCGCAGCCGAAGACGGCGAAGAAGATTGCGCACATTCTTGTTGATGGCTGGTTGTAGTGCCGGGTGATGGTGAGGTTTGGGCGTTGAGGTTGGTTGTTAAGGTCTGGCGATTGTAGCAACTGGACCGGAGAGTGCTTGATGCTTCTAGGTGAGTGAGGTGGGTGAGTGTGTATAATGAGACTTCGGCTCTCCTCCGCTGGATCTCGTAGGCTTCTTGCTGCAGTTTGTTCCAAGGTTGGTACGAACGACGATGTCGTCTCGAGATATGAATAGCGAGGTATGTAAGCCGACAGTCCCTATGTCTTAGGCGTCTTGGAGCTCCGCAAAGCAGTACGATACTTGTATCTTGTCGTGTCTCAAGCCTTAGTCCTGCGAACAACGAACGATCGTCTAGCGTCAGAACAGAAAGAGATCGATCTCAAAGATCTAAGTAGGCAGGCACCGCACTGATAAAGAACGCCCCAAACAACCACCCTGATTGCTCTCTTGAACAATTCATCATCTCGAACAACTGGCAATGCTCAAAAAGTACCGCGTGGAAAGCAGAAGAGTGATGAGTGAGTATATCAGTAGCAAGCAAAATAGCCCTACGCATCAGCACTGACATATAATGAGGAGATGGGATGGAAACACCGTCATTCAAAAAACACACTTTCGTATTACAACAGTCGTAAGGTAAGGCGAACACCGCAGCCGCGCCACCGCATCGCATCTCGCTGTCAGATAAGCGTATGATGCGGCAAGAGCAGGGCGGGCCGAACGGCGGCGCGTCGTTTGCTTGCCTGCCACTCTCTTGTACCAGGTACGAGCAGCACACGCCCAACGGCACCAAAGAGAGCTGAGCAATGAAGCGAAAATCTGAAATCTTGTTTCCCTATTCCTGAATTTTGAGGCTGATTCAAAGAGAGAGAGCTAGCTGGGGGCGCACAAGGGCTGTGAAAAATAGCATCTGGACCGAATGAGACGACGTTACAAACCCAGCATAGCGTTACGCGACAGCTTGAAAACGCCGCGACAAATAGGGCGCTTATTGCGTCCGATCCTCCATCTGGGCATCTACGGGCTCGACTTGTTTGCCCCGCCGGCCTCGCGACTGGGCGCGCGATGGTTCCTTGACGCTCCGCTCGTCTGAGCTGCCTTCCCCACTGTCGGGGCTGTCCGGTCGGCTGTCATTTAGATTACGGCGGCTGCGAGCCATCTACGTGCTTGTCAGTGAGAAGCTCGCCATTGTCATGCCACTGTGAGGGCTGTGTTTAAGCTTACCCAAGATCGGACACCTCCGATCAAACCGAGATTATACCCGGCTGTGAAGTCGGATGATTCACGCCCTCCATGAGCCGGTGAGCCTCTTGGAATGTCCAAATGATTGAGGCGTGAAAGAGCAGATGGCGAAGCGGTCGTAAATGTTGGCGACTTCGCTCCATCTTCGGTCTTTTCCGTTGTCGGCGTTCGGGCAGGGCTGGCTGGCCTGCTAGACTGCCAAAATTGACGCAGGTCCTTGCCCAGCTCTTGACCAGTAGTTTGCCAATTGGTCTTGATACTGTCTCGTAGCTCAATCATGTTTCGCTTGATTTCGAGCTCGTTCTTCTTGAGCCATGAAACATTGAGCTCTTTACGAGAAGTTCCGCGATTGAGTTGCCGGCTGATGTACTTGTCGTAGTCGCGTACAATCCTAAAGACGTTAGTGAATGATCAACGTGGCTAAATTCGAATACGGACTTTGTGATAATACCAGTCGTGCTGAGGCCTTCAGTTCTTTGGGTGACCAAGAACATGCCCTTTTCCTTGATTGGCGCGTAGATATCATCTCCCTCGTCGGCGCCGTATGGGATGTCGTCGTGAGCAACGTAATCAATCTTATGCAGCTCAATGAACTCGGGAGCGTCCGCAATGATCCAGGGGCAATCTTCCACAACCTCATCGACCCATTTGCAATGCCGCACGCTCTCAGCACGTTCCTTAGCCGAGAGCACAGTAAGACCCTTCCTCTTGTGTGTTTCCTTGTCACCGGTGACACCAACAATGAGGTAGACATCCGGGAAGGCAGTCTTGGCTTGCTGCAGCTGGCGCATGTGTCTGTAAGCTGCCGTTAGCTTGCGTGGCTCCATTGAAGCGGTCGAGTGGGATCGCGGCATACCCAATATGGAACAGATCGAAGACTCCATCCGCGTAAACCCTGACGGGCCTACCCTCGGGCGGTGGATTGGTACTATAGCCCACAGGGTCAACCAGCCCAGCCTTCGGAGGGTCCTCCATTCTCATCGTCCCGGCTTCACCACTCTCGCCATGGGCAGCTCTCTCCAGTGCGGCCTGCCTTTCGCTGTCCGCGGACGACGTCGAATGCCTGCTCTTCCGGCTCGCTCGAGATGCGCTGCGCTCGGCCGTACCATCCACAGCCCCGGCACCATTTTCAGATTTGCTGGACCTGGCTCGCTTCGTGGCAGTAACTTCTTGGAGTATTGGGTCCTCGGCATCCTCGCCGGAGGCGTCGCGGGATGAGGGCTGGACGTCCATCTTCTGTACAGAGGAGACGGCTCGCTTGCGTTTGGGCGGCATTATAAGAAAACGGGGGTTCTCGTGGTGGAGGCGTGATAGGGTAGGCGCGCTGGGGGTGGTTCCAGGACTGGCAACGACGTGCAGTGACGTGTTGAAGGCAGGCAGAGGATCAGGGAACACCAGCGGCGACGTGGAGGGTCAATGGCTGGCGGTTCACTCCACGGGAAGCCTGATGGGGCGCAACAGGTGTGAGGGAGAAAAGGAGTGCCGAGTTGCAGCTGGCCGAGATGAGCACGCCCAGGCGAGAAATTCCCTGCTGCGATCCGGAAGATGGCGTCACCAGCCACACTTCGATGCAGCTATTCACGGTCTGGGCGCATGCAAGACTTCCACCACGCAATCCATTCGCCGCAGAGATATTCACTGCTGACTATAAGGGTGCCATGTAGTCATAGCAAAGTGTGCAGTGTTAAAGCACTATTAATTCAAATGCTGGTCTATATCCGGGACCCGAAACAGTCGTTCCAAACGCCCGCTTGCCATGCTGAAGGTCTAGTCCATTACAAGAAAGAATATATATGATGAAAAGATCCGCTTTTCGTTGCACTCTGTCGCGTCTATAAGCTCAGACCGTGACAAGCAGTCTCAAAGCCACCTCTGTGCTGCCCCATGCCCAGTCCAACCCAAGACACGGAGCGGCGTCTTAAGGCCCTTGAGCAAGGGTTTCTCTGGGCGAGTCCCTCTCATGTGATACTTTAGCTCCAGGGCTGTTCAAGAAGCCTTCTTCCCAAGACGAAACCGCCTCCTCGCTTTGGGCTTTTCCGTCTCGCCGGCCGGAGTGTCGGTGTATGCGTGCTTGTTACCCTTCTTCCGTCCCGTCTTGACATCCCTTCTGCTGGCACAGCAACAGCACAATCCAGTTTGGACCAACCACGCAAAGATGGAGAAGGCGGCAGCTACCCACATCAAAGCGAACATATTGATACCAATTGTCGCCTGGATGTTGATCTCTGCAACGCCCCTGATGACGTTTCGGAAGATAATGAACATGACGGTAGCAATAACGGTTCCGACGGTGATGAAGAGAGCCGCTAGGAAGGTGAAGAAGGCAATAGCGAAGGATGCCCAGCGCGAATAAATTGATAGGGGAACGATGAAGATCATGACGGTCGAGAGACACGCTCCGGCGAGGTAGAAGCCGAACATAACATTCGAGACGATGTGGATGAGTTTGAGGATGTTATTGACGTCGGCAGGAAGATTGACTGGGCATTCGATTAGGTACTGTTAAGCTGTATGGATAGAGCGGTTTTATTCGGAACTTAAGTCAAATTGGCAAATTGAATATAGAAAATCTACACACTTGAGGCACCTGCTAAGAGCTCGCTTTGCAGGATTTCGACTGGATTAAACCAGTACAGAGTTTTAGGAGGCGAGCAATTGGTGACGCCGTCGCCATTGTATCCTTCGCAGTATCCCCAAAGCCCCACTGTATAGAAGTCGTGAAGACCGAGCGTCCGGGCAATTGAATTGATAAGAACCGAGTTCGGAACGGCGGCGGGGATGATGTGGCTTAGGTCGAGTTTGATGAAATAAATGTCTCTGAGGACGGATCGATTGTACGTCTGGCCGACCTCCACCATAATGACGAAAATAACGGAAATGAATAGGAAGACGGCTGTGAGGACAGAGAAGATTTTGCGGGTCCGGGTGGCCCGGTGGACTTGCTGTGTCGAAAGGTGCTGCTCAGCATCGTAGCTGGGCAGGCTGCCAGGGCTCTCGGACTTCTTTCGATTAAACATGCTAGCGATGGAGAATAGGAAGACACAGAGCCACAGAGCCGCAGAACCGCAGAGCCGAGAAAGACGAGGATGGACAGCGACGCTGTGGCAGAAGGCTGCCCGTGGTGTTTACCAGCGTCGAAGACGGCGCAGCAACGACTTTTGTCTTGGCCAGGTCGTGCTCCCAGTCGACGTCATGTCTATTGATAAAAATGCGTTGGGTGCAAGTGCCAGCCGGCGCTCGATTAACACGCCGGCTTCTACGGCACTGTTATCTGATTGGGTTGTGCAGGGCCCCAGCACAGCCGCCAGAGCGTGGGCAAAGACGCGCGTTTGCTCTTCGAACGGTCCTCGGATGGGGGAAGCACGCCGTGCTGAACAAACAAAACACGCTGACTTTCCTAAAGATGGTGAGAGTCAGAAACAGCAGGCATTGCGAGGCATAAGGGTCTACAATAAAGGGGGATCAGTGCCAAAAGTGCCAGTGTTCGCCAATCTGCATTTAGAGTTGCGGATCGCCCGGGTGGAGCCTCGAAAGAAGTCCCAGCGTCACGGTAATTTCGACGGCCCTAATTTTAGGAGAGATGCCAGAGATGCCAAGGCTTATGATATTAAGCTGAGGGTATTCGATCTGAATAGTTATACATGGCTCTTTCCCCTGTGCACATTGCGATACTTCTACTTTTCTATCCTCGATAGAACATGCCTACAAAAATATCTACGGCCTTGAAGCATGCATCGTAAGTCAACGTTGTCGAAATTGTGGAAGCTTTTGACAGAGCTTCGACAGAGTCAGAGAGATAGAAGAGGTAGAGGTACAATCACTTCATGACACCAACACCACAGAAATCCAAATCCACAACACGGACGACGGGAGCGGTCGCGGGCAAAGCTGGGCTTGGCACCCAAAGTCCAGAATACCCTTCCGACCATCGGCGACATTTTCTCCGCCGTGGGCTCATGTCATTCGTTTTTCTGCCCTCCACGTGAAAGCCGTGCCCTGGATGGTGAAGGACTCACACTCATAAAAGCCCCATCCGCCATCCGAGATACTCTACCACACTCTCGCACATCACCACCACTTGCCCAATATGTCGGCCAACGACGTGTACCAGGACCCGCTGAATTCTCGCTATGCGAGCACTGAAATGAAATACCTCTTCAGTCCCCGCAACCGCTTCAGTACATGGAGGCAATTGTGGGTCTGGTTGGCCGAGTCTGAGAAAGAGCTAGGATTAGACATTAGCGACGAGGCGATTCAGCAGATGAAAGCACACCAGGTCATCCAAGACGAGGAATTCGCTGTAGCTGCCGAGGAAGAGAAGATTAGGAGGCACGATGTTATGGCTCACGTGCACACCTTTGGGGTGAAAGCACCAGCTGCTGCAGGAATCATTCATTGGGGTGCAACATCTTGTTATTGCACTGACAATGCGGATCTTGTATTTACCCCTCAATCATTTCCCCTGCATAATGCTAATATAGCCAGATCTTCCTCCGTGATGGTCTTGATATCCTGCTCCCCAAGCTAGCAACCGTGATCGAAAAGCTCTCCTCCTTCGCAAAAGAGCACAAAGACCTCGCATGCCTCGCCTACACCCATCTCCAACCCGCCCAACTCACCACCGTCGGCAAGCGCACCTGCCTCTGGATCCAAGACCTCCTCATGGACCTGCGCAATCTCGAGCGCGCGCGCGACGACCTCCGCTTCCGCGGCGTCAAAGGCACTACGGGAACCCAAGCCTCCTTCCTCCAAATCTTCGCGGGCGACCACTCCAAAGTCGAAGCCCTCGACGCGCTCGTCACGAAGAAAGCAAACTTCACCTCGGCTTTCATCATCTCCTCGCAGACCTACACGCGCAAGATCGACGGCGACGTGCTGCAAGCCCTGGGCTCCTTCGGGGCCACCTGCGAGCGTATCGGGCAGGACATCCGCCACCTCGCCGCGTTCAAGGAGCTCGAGGAGCCCTTCGAGAGCATGCAGATCGGGTCCTCGGCCATGGCGTACAAGCGCAACCCCATGCGCAGCGAGCGGCTGTGCTCGCTGGGGCGCAAGCTGCAGAACCTGCCCAAGGACGCGATGGACACGTATGCGGCGCAGTGGTTTGAGCGGACGCTCGACGACTCGGCTATCCGCCGCATCTGCATCCCGCAGTCGTATCTTTGCGCGGACGCGTCGCTGATTCTTCTTAACAACATCTCGTCGGGCATGGTCGTGTATCCAGCCGTGATCAAGAAGCGCGTCGAGGCCGAGCTGCCCTTCATGGCGACCGAGAACATCATCATGGCGCTCGTCGCCAAGGGGGGCAGTCGGCAGCAGGCGCACGAGGAGGTGCGGGTGCTGTCGCACGAAGCGGGCCGCGAGGTGAAGCAGTTTGGCCGCGACAACGATCTCATTGACCGGATTCGCAAGACGCCGTTCTTTGACCCCATCGTGCCGGACTTGGAGAAGTTGATGGACCCGCAGACTTTTATAGGGCGTGCACCAGAGCAGGTGACGAGTTTCTACGAGAAAGATGTTACGCCTGCGCTAAAGAAGTATTTCGATGCCGGAAAGATCAAGTCTGGGGAGGCGGCGGAGTTGCATGTTTAGTAGGTTGGTTTTGGTCTTAGGGAAAGGGAGAATAAGGAGGTGATGGGAGATGACAGGGATGAAGAAAGGTCCGGGTCTGTTTAGTATATTAGCAAAAGTCAACTTCCAACGTAAGTATTTCAGTACACTTCCAGAAGCTCTTCAGTTCTCTGATGCCAATGTGACATACCAACCATGAACACCCGGGACATAGTAGACCCAATAGGAGTCCTTCAAGCTGGTCCTGGATTCGACATTCACCGTATGCCATATTGCACGAATTTAAGATGGCGTCAGAAGAGTGAATGGATGTCCAGATGTCGCCAAGCTATAAGTAGACTAGCGGCTCTTTCCACGTAATATCTGACTAAGAACATGATCAAATTAATCGTGTCTAGCAAGTCTAGCAAATGGCTTTCTACTCGCAGGAACTCGGTGAATAGCCATAAGGGCAGAATAAGCGTCTTGCAAATTCAAAGGAGAGGGCTCGTGCGAATACTGCAAATATCTAGGCTCAAAGTTCACGACATGTTGCTCATGCACCCGCGCTTCCACTTCTGTCTGAAGAGGCTGATCAACTTTGATCATGGTTTCTAGGAGAGCAGAGACCTATCACTTACGACTTTTGGAAAAATAAGTTGAGGGATCTCTGACAGCAGCTGGCAAGAGTGTATATACAGACCTATGGCAAAACACACTGGTATCTACACCCCGCCACTTAACACCTCTTCCACTCCACCTCATCTATTCAAACTAAGCAACCCCTCCACATACTTCCTCGCATCAATTCCAATCCCTTCCGCCAACCCCCTAGGCCCCCATCCAGCTGCCTGTCCCCCCATCTTCTCCGCTGTGCTCCCCCCTCCTCCACCTCCAAAACCTTTCCACATTGCAGTTCCCATCCGCCCCGCTGCTCCGCTTGGCTTCCCGACCACGCCCGCATCCCTCGCACGGCGAACCAAAAACGCTTCCCGCAAGTCGCAAGCATCGAACTCGGTCTGCTCGGTATCCGTTTCCGACGGCTTGAGGCTAGTCTGGCGCTCCTTGAGGCGCACGGCGTCCTGCGAGTGGGAAGGCGGGAGCCGCATCCACACGACCCACCACCCGCGGCCGGTCTTGCAGGTACGCTCAATCTCGGTAGTGGAACGGCAGGTGCTAGAGACCGTGCTGAGGATCTGGGCGTGAACGTTCAGGGCGTCGATACGGCTCCAGTTGCCGGTGAGACCTTCAGCGCTGAGGGATCCGGGCTCGGGGATGTTGGGTAAGGAAGAGTGGACAGTCAGAGTGCGCGGGTCGTAGACGAGGTCAAAGATGGGGCTCGTGTTTGAAGTGTTTGAGGCAGTGGTGGTATAAGGGGAGCTAGCAGCGTCGATGCGGGCGGCGACGCGAGAAGGTGCGGTAGAATTGGAGAGCGGGCGATGTAAAGGGGAGAAGTAAGTGTGCAGATTTCGGTAGAATGGGGCGAGCGTGAGGGATTCAGTGCGATGGTCGAAGAGGAAGGTGTAAACAAAGGGACGGTGCTGCGAGGGGTCAGGGAAATTGTTTGAAGTGCGAGGCTTAAGGTTTAAGTGAGACTGAATGCTACGTACCACATAGACAATAACTCGGAGCCTGGTGTGCTTCGGGTCTGATACTGGGGGAGTTTCTATTAATTGGCTGCGGGAAGAAATTGGAGAGAACGGATCGGTGGCCTCGACGGGAAATTCGGCTAATGCGTCCTTGTTAAGCTCGACTTGAAGTGTACGAATCGGTATCCTGTTGTTCCAATTAGGCTCATCATCTGCATCTTCATCTTCGTCCTCGTTATCCATATCTCCTTTCAGGCCAACTATGAAGTATCCAGTATTCTCCTGATGGATTTGACACTTCCGTCTTTCTTCAGCGTGGTCAACATCAGGATCGGGGTCAATATTTCGCATCCTAGTCTCTCCCATCTGGCTCCGCGCGTCATCGGTTTCGCTGTCCCCGTATTGCTGCGACACCTGCCGAGAGGCTTGAGGCCGGCTGCCTCCCCATGTTGTCCCATAGCCAAGAGTGAGATACTTCACCCAAGTCTCAGAATCACCTAGAGAAGCTTTTATGGATTCCGGGGCCCGCATTTCGGTATTCTGAGCATCAATACTAGATGATGCCTTTGCTAAAGAGGATTCCGCAGCAGAAACTATTGGCGGTGGAATTCCAGGCCGATAAGATTCGTTCTTAACAGCAGCAGATCGTTTCGGGGCGTTAGCGGATGGCGCGTCTTGCCTTCGAGAAGCTTCTGGTGATGGAGATTTGGAAGCAGCCTTGGGGCCCTTTCTGCGCCTTTTTCTCCGGTCTGACGTTGGGCTATCCTTCACTCCATATGTGTACTCTCCATGGGCATAAATCCACTCCACCCAGTGAGAGATGTCCTTCAGCGAGGCTCGAGAGATGGCTCCAACTCCAGAGAATACTACGCCGTCAGACGCACCAGTGTACCGACCGCTTCCCATCCACGGCTCAGCCTCCGGGGTCATATCAACTAGCTTTTTACTGCCCGTGGCCGTCCTCGGATCCAGTTGTTGCACTGCTGAGGGCTCCCCGAAACGAGACACCATCAAGTCCACTAGCCCCTCGGTTCTCCCCGCATAGTCTTCCAGTACCTCCCGCTCACCACTTCCCCACTCTTCTTCTCCAACTCCCATGCCAAGTTCTCCACCCGCCGCCAGCTTGAGGCCGCCGAACACATCCACAGCAGGGCTTCCATGGAGCATAACATCCCAGTTGTTGGCGAACTTGGTCCAGAACTTATCCAGGATATGGCAGAACTTAGCGCGGTCCATCTTGACATAGACCTCGTCAAGTGACGTTCCATGATGCAGGAGGAATACAGAATGAGCTCTCTTCAGGTGTTGGAGGAGCAATGTCGGAGGGCTGACCTCCCGCGACGAATATTCTACAGATGGTGTAGAGGCAGTAGTGCCTTTAGCGGGTGGAGGAGTATTGGATGGGAGTTGGGTGAGGTCGACAGACTAGGCGATCAATATATTAGACTAGGACAGGTCTATACGTCAATTTACTGGCTTACAGCTAGTATCCACCACCCATCCTCTAGCTCATGCATCACGATCCTAGCCTTCTCGGTTTCCACATGGTCAACCGCTTCGCCGTTGGAGAAACTCCTGGGAACTGTTAGATATTTTCCCCCAGATAGCCCCATAAAGTTACACAGGCCACAAGTTTGTGCACTCGTTTGCAACTGCTCGGTGTATCCCAAAAGCGGTTCAGAGGTCTAAGCGCAAAGTCAAGATTCATGCAGCGGAATCAGAGCTACCTCATGACTATTGGCCTCCTGCGACAGGATTGCGTTCGACAGTGATGTCTAGCTTCCGTAGTGGCTCTCAAGCAGTGGTATATCCGTAAGCCCAGACTCATGGCCTGGTACAGTATCTTACCACTTACCGCGCAAAATCCACCATGCCCTGCGCAAGCCCGATCTGCCGCAACTTCTCATTCTCATCCTCGCGAAGTTGGCGATCGTGTTCTGCCTCTGCCTGCTTCCCGCTGCCCTTTGCCCTCCCCTTTGCCGCCTTGGAGTAGTAGAAGACGACCTGATCGCGGAAGGTATCATCGGTGGTGCCGAGCGAGGGATTATAGATTCCGAGAAACGCAAGCTGGGCGGGCACCACCTTGGAGAGGTGGTCTGCTGGGGCGGCCATGCGGTGGGGTCAGTACATAGACCTTCAGCGGACTGCTGCGGTCGTGGTGCGGCGAACAGGTATTGCGTCACTCGCAGCGAAGTTCGAAAGCAGCATTTATTCCTGTCTCAGCAAGGGGGAGCCGCTACTCTCTCCGGCGTCTAGGGCGGCACGGGAGTGCGCAGTCAATGCAATATCATCGTGAAAAGAGTTGTTCGTATGATGCGATTGTCGCCGGCATCCATCGCTCTGCAGAAGACTTGCCAAGCCCCAGATCGACTCAGATCGCGGTTCTTCGCCAAATCTTGCTCAAGTAAATATCTACCACTTCTTCCACAATTATGAATCCATGTTGGCGGCTTCGGCTTCCTGTCCGTTCCTTTCGAGTCCCCCGATACCCAACAACCGCATCCCGCCGATTCAATTCCTCGAAAACGTCCGACCCCCTCCGCATCCTCTTCTGCGGCTCCGACGACTTCAGCATCGCCTCCCTCCGCGCGGTCCACGCGGAACATTTATTTGACCCAGGAGCAATAGCTTCGATTGACGTGGTGCACCGGCCGGGAAAGCTCACGGGACGGGGCTTGAAGCAGCTGCGCGAAGTGCCCATAAAAAAAGTTGCGCAAGAGCTCAAACTCCCCACTCACGAAATCGACACCTTCACGGGATGGACGGTACATACAACGCCCAAATGGACATAAGAGGGCCTCTTCTAACGGCCCCAGCCTCCATCACCCCAGAATGAAGCCATCAACCTCATCATTGCCGTCTCCTTCGGCAAACTAGTCCCCCCGCGAATCCTCAACGGCGCCAAATACGGCGGCCTAAACGTGCACCCCTCCTTACTCCCCGAGTACGTAGACCTACCTGAAGAAAGATATAATAATTTCATACTGATACATTCTCCAGCTTCCGCGGCCCCGCCCCCATCCACTACACCCTCCTCGCCGCGCGCCCCGCCACTGGCCTCACCATCCAAACCCTCCACCCCACCACCTTCGACGCCGGCCTCATCCTCGCCCAGACCCCCGCCCCGGGCCTCCCCATCCCAAACCCCTCCGCCTGCTCCCCCGCGCAGCTGACCGCCTTCCTCGCGCCCCGCGGCGGCGCGCTGCTCGTCGACGTCCTGCGCCGCAAGCTCTTCGTGCCCCCGCTCGAGGCCGCCGGCTGGTACGCCAAACAAACGCCGCAGGCGGAGCTGCGGCACGCGCCGATGATCACGAAGGAGGACGGGCGCATACGGTGGGAGCGGTGCGGCGCGGACGAGTTGGTTCTGCGGCGGAGGGTGCTCGAGAACTTGTGGACGACGGTAAGGGTTGGGGGCGAGGAAAAGCGGCTCGTTATCCACGGGCTGGCGAGTATACGGGAGTCGCCTGAGAACGCGGCGGCTAGGGGAGTGGGCGAGTTCTTCGCGTGCAAGGCGCCCGAGGGGACGGTGCTGGAGGGGGGACTGCCTGCGGGGGATACGGAGTTCTTGGCGGCGCGGACGGTGGATGGGGGGTGCGTGCTTGTGACGAGGTGTACGGTTGAGGGGGGGAAGAGAGATAAGGGGGCGGGGGTGGTGTTGCAGCATTTAGCACGGTAGATAGCTTTGTGGTAGGCTGATGTTGCAGATACGTATGTGTGTATGCAGCTAAAATATGTACTATAGCAAGATATCACACCGCAAGTCTATTGAAGTAGCGTCTCGAGGGATTTATTCATCACCACAAGATGCAACTAGTGAAGTATGCATGGACAATGTACATGTAATAGCTGGTCTCACATTGGCCAAAACAGTTGCTGTGTGTGGTGTCGGGAGACCTGCAAACGCGATCCATCCCATCCCCAGGAAAGTGCCAATTATACCAAAGCTACGAGCAAAACACCAGACCGTCGTAATAAAGAAACGAACAGAACCAGAAAAAATCGTAATACTTCATCACAGCTTCCCAAGGTTTGAGCACTTCAAGCCAAAGCCCCCCCACCCGCTCCTCAGAGCAGTCCCTTCCCACCCCCCCACCCCCCCTCCCCAAGCTCTCCCAGCTGGCCCCCTCAAGCCGCCGGCCTGCCCCCCTTCCCAAACAAATCCTCCACCAACCCTCCCCACACCTGCTTCACCATCCCCCCCTCCTCCACCTTCTCCTCCACCTTCTTCGCCACCGCGCCCCTCACCCCCTGGAAATCCACTGCCCCGCTATCACTAACCTCGCTCATCGCACTTGGCGCATAGATATGCGTGCCATCCAAGCTCGCCGTCACAATCTCCGGCTTCATGACGCCCGCAATCTCATCCGCCGCCTCGCCCGTCGCGTAGGACGGGATAGCCGCAGAGCCGTAGAAGGTCGACGGGAGCAGGGGCACGCGCGGCAGGAAGGGCGCGGGGGAGAGGTCCGGGTCGAAATCCGGGAGGTAGGCGAAGTCGATGGTGGAGGAGTCGTTGACGGCTTTGAGGGCGCGCGAGGTGTTGAAGTGGCGCGTGGGCACGTCGGAGGACGCGGGGGCGAGGAGGACGGGCCGCGAAGGTGTGCGGGTGCTGTAGGCGCGCGAGTTGACGGTGAGGTGGGCGGTGAGGCGGTCGGTGAGCTGGAAGTTGCGTTAGGGTTGGTGGTGATGGTGGGATGATGGGATGGTAGGGGGGAAATATACCTCAGTCTTACTCCCAGTCGTGGGCAGGTTGCGCTTCTTGCACTCTTCCCGCAGCCCCGCGGTGTCCTGGGGGAGGTTGATGGCAGGGCGCTCGGTTGTGAGCAGGGAGGAGAAAGTGCTGGGACCAGTCATGTGGAGGCTCCGGACTTGGGTGGTGCCTACCGCAAGGCGGTTGAGAGCTCGTAGCGATGAGGCTCTTGAAGCTGCCATTGTGATACGTGAGTGTTGTGGATATGGAGTCGAGGTCGGATGAGCAGATGGCGTCGAGGAATAAAGACGAGGGATCAGGTTATCCCAGAAATGTAAGAGTACAGGGTCGCGAAACTCGGGATTGGAATGCAAGGTAGGTAGAAATCCGGCGTGAGCAGGAGATTCGCGAAGGATAAGTAATGGGAAAGGGCGGATGGGGGAAGCTGGTGTTTAGTAACAAGCTTCAATTGCTAGACAGGGCGGACGACCAGTCAGTGCACAGGCTGCACTGGCAGCCACGCCAGCTCCTGCTGACCTGCTTTGGGTGCAGATCGAGGGTGCAGTAGACCGGATGGGTGCCCGTTGGTGTTCAACGGTATCGAAACACCATGCCACGGAGGAGCTTGGGCCCTCATCTCAACATGCGGGACGAGGCGGTCACATCAATAGCGCAGCCAATCAAGGCGTCCCGGATGCTGAGCGACGCCGCTCTCACCTGAGCTCAGCAACACGGCCTTCCCCGCCTTCCAATGCTCTGGAAAACATCTCGCCATGCAGCATGAGCTCATGAGGAGAGCGGCGGGAAGCGGATGAAAAAGGACTCCCAGCGCTTCACAACACCACGTCCCCGTGCACGACTCGGCAGTATGCCAGCCGGCTTGTTGGGACCGCTTCTTACCAAGCCCGTACGGTCCGTGTCGGGGGATGAATTGTGCGAAGTCGGACACCGAAACTGTCCTGGCTGGGCGCCGCACCGCACGAGACATCCCGGCTCTCCACCACAGAGTGCGATGGGGATAGCTGCAGATGCCCCAACTCCTGCAACCTGGTGTTTGAAAAGAAACTTTGTAGCCCTTGTGAACAGTACATAAGGTCTAGGTGATGGTCCAATCATCGTTGACGAAACGGTGAAGCAGTGATCAAGTTTGACGACGATATTTGGTGCCACGATTGTTGGCCTCGACGAGCTTGGTACTCAAGCAAATGCTCATCGAGGCTGCCAAACACCGTTACAAATGCGTGGTACACGTACCAAAGATCCTTGGAAAAATCCCTCCGCGTCCAGTTTCCGTTGTTGAGCGGTCCAAACCATGCACTGAAGTCACTAGCCCCTTGCATTTTCGTGCCAATCATGACTCTGTCCACAGATATCTCTTCCTCCCCCGGTTTTACCCTGGAAAATAATATAGCTAATTTCCGACAACCAGAAATTCGGCCTGGTGGTCTAGTGGTATGATTGTCGCTTCGGGAGTTCCGCGCCTGGCTGCTCAGCAGCTAAAATGTGACAGGCCCCGGGTTCGAATCCCGGCCAGGCCCTATGATTTTTTTTTGGGGATTTTAGACAGATATATCGAGTAATTTTGATATCGGTATGATACTTCGTGTTTTGTTGCTGTTTGCTTTCGCTTTTAGGGGGTTGAGTGGAAAAGAAATGCACTCTATGCGTTGTAACGGTAGACCGATCGCCAACTTTAGCTTCACCATCTTCGGTGAATAATTCTTAGATATAGATGCAGTGCACGCGCCTTGCAGCACTCGTAGCTTCAGCAAGAATAGATGGGACCAACTCCTATGAAGAAAGGAAAGTACGTTATCGATCGATCCATCACATGGGATCCTAAAACTCTGCAACGTGCAATATTCATTATGTGCAGGATTATATCATCGACTAAAATGTGGGCAAGAAAGACTTTTATTGGGTTGCCCGTAGAGTTATGTGAGCTCTAACCGGTATGAAATAAGGTGCTGTGAAGTCAGAAATGCAAGGACTTATTGCCCTTACAGACTCAGCTAGTCGGTTTGATGAAAGGGGTATTTGATGAAGTGTAGAAACCAGAAATCGTGACGCCATTCCAGTAGAGCCAGAGCTGAAGCCGAACCTGAATCCGAGTAGCCAGGTGCCGTGAATACCTGCCCCGAAAGAAAATCAAAATTGGAATCGTGAAACTAGAAAGAAAATATATGAAAAAGGCCTAACTCATTCTCATCATTCGTCAGAGACTGTGGTAAGAAGACGGGAAATGCCCGTTATCGAGCAGGTCATATATAGACTACTGCAGGCCTCAAATCCGTCCGTAGCGGGCTTGACGTTGGACCCAGAATGAGTGATAGGTGGAGTAGTCTGATATGAATAAGTCAGCAATAGCACTTTCGACGATATAACACGTCACGCGGGGCATAGAAAAGGTGGCACTCCAATTCTACAGCAAGCTGTCTCCTGTGTACGCCTGTCTGCCACTGCTTGAGGTGCTTCAATGCATTTCCAGAAATCTGAACGAGATAGAACCCCTTCGCCTTGGACTATGTGGAAACTCATTGAAGCACCCCAGACAGCGGCAAACAGGTGTACACGCGAGACAGAGTGCTTGATGAGTGTGCCACTTTTTCCACGCCCAGCGTGCACGAGTAGCAATCGCTTACCTCTTTGTCCCGAGAGTCCAAGCTGGCTAGCGACATTGACATAGCCCTCTTCATTGACTTTCCCGTTCTTGGCAAGGTCCTTGACCATGTCCTCGTCTCCAGCCCATGGCGTACGACAGAATGGACAGGTAACTCCACCCCTTGCGCCACTCTTCGCAGCAGCCCACTGCTCGAAGCAGTGCTTGTGGATGTTGTTTCCGCAGGCTGCCTTGCAGTATACGATCTCCTCCTTGGCCGCTTCGAACTCCATGCAGCAGATGGGGCAATCGTCTTCGATGGGCTTGCGTTTCCCATTGCTGTTATCGCTCGAAGCGTCGTCGGCCGGGATTGGGGGTGCTTTCTCGAATATATCGCAGAGTTCGGAGGATAGGAAGGCGACTTGGTATTCTAGGTCTCTGGTGACTTTGAGGACTTGTGAAAGGACCTAGTATTATCAGCGATTGAGACTTGAAAGGTAGTGATTTATGGGGATGGCGTACGTAAACTATGTGTTTGCACTGATTGCCCTTCTTTGCATGCGGACAGGTGCAGTCTGGAACCAATTTGATAGAGACCGTGTAGATGTTCCCTGTCGTTCCAACAATATCCACATGCTCCTCTGGTACTTCTATAGTCCCCTTACGAGTCCGATCGATCACGTACATCCGCTGCGATACCGCACGCTCGCGAATTGTCGCATAGCTCAGCGGGGCTTTGGGTCGCCATCTGATAGCTGTTAGAAAAACTGATCGCGTATGTCGTTTGTGGCGTACGGCCCATCAATAGAATCCGCGGCATCGCAAAGGGACACTGAGAACTCACTTCTTCAATCTTTTCTCTTCATTCGGGTCCTTGCGAGCCCTCGGCTTCTTCTGTTTCTTCTTTGGCGATTCATCTTCAACCTCGTAGACGGGTTTCTTCCACTCTCCGAGGAACACAATGTCGTCAGACGAGTCGTTGTCGAGCGAAGGTTGGGGTTGGCTCCGCTTGCGCTTTGAGGAGCTGGACGAGCTGGCCGCCTCACTTGTTTGCGCGCCGTACGCATTGGCGTCGTCGTAGCCCATTTTCGGTGTTGTAGTGTTGATAGTGAAGGGTGAGGTGGAGAAAAGGATAACCACAGGGGTGGCGTTGCCTGAGGGGGACAACTTCGCGATGTCGGTGCGAGATCACGTGAGCTGAGTGAGGTTTGATCAGAAATATCTACTCTTAGATAAGAAATTTTTATCCAAGCTGTGGCCTAAACTCAGCCTCGTCTGAAGTGATCCAACGAGCCTACTGCTTGTTCAAAGTTATGCAAGATACGATCCATGCAAGTTCCTGATATCTCATTGATCCACCTGAAACAACTGACGAATGCACACAACTAGTATACGCATCTTGTTGTCAGTATCTCGGCACGGCAGGTACTTTTTTTTTTGTAGAACAGTCCGCAGTTTATATTGGCTCTGGTAGTCTCTGTAACACCCTTTCCCACTGTCCAGGTTCTGAACAATTATGAAAAGACTTCCAACTAGAGCCATCCAATAGTGTAGACAGCTCGTTGTAACCCAACACCATTCCCAAGAACTGACCAGGTGATTTCCATAACCATCAAGCCGACAAGCAGCAGTCAAGACAGAGCCCTCAATGCTACTACCTCACAAAGGAGCACTGCCCTCTCCAGCTTTGTCAGTCCTAGAGAACCATAGGAATCTCAACGCCACGGCCGGGCCGGCTGAAATTCGCAGGCTTGCCAGTCCAGTTCCTCAGTATATCCACTCCCGCCTCCTCCGGTTCTTCCGCATTCTTGATATCGCTGATCCCGTACTTGGTCTTGCAAATCGCCTCCACTCTCTCATCAGGGTGGCTATGGTAGTGGCACAAGTTCAGTGGCCTGTCGATCCCCTTAACACCCATATAGTCCATCCAGTACAGCTCCTCCTCCATCGTCTTTCCATCCTCATCCTCCCTAGGAACCCAACGCTTGCAATGGATGTCGACGAGCAGAAAGCACAGTGGTGCGTGACTCGGCAGGTGATCGAAGGCCACCAGCATTGTCGAATACGGCAGCGCGCGGTGCGTGGTGATATATCGAGTGTAGAAGACGTCGAGCACGGCTCTGCAGAACCGCGGGACACCAAAGTTCCACGCGAAGACGTAGAGCTTGACCAGATAGGCGTCAATCCAATTCCTGTCCTGCCATTCGGCTTCGCCATATGACCAGAAGATGTCGATTGTGACCCCGGGGGTGTCCTGGGCGTGCAGCCAGCGCAGGAAGATGCGGAAGACGTCGCTCGAGAGCTCAGGGAGCCGGATCTGCTCTTTCATGTGTAGGCCGTTTGTCATGGCCGTCCGGAACTCGTCGCAGTAGCGGGCTAGGAGGGATCTGGTGACCGTGAAGACGCACTCATCCTTGCCGACTATAAATTCGACAGTCTCTGGATGGGAGGAGCTGAGATTGCTAATAGTATAGGTGATTGGTCAAGGTCAAGAGAGATCTAAAGCTTACTATGAGAGATGAGGCCTCCGCTTTCCGGTGGGCGCCATGGCGGGCATCGCGAGACATAGGAATCAAGGGCGGTGACAATGAGAGCGCTTCAGCAAGGCCGATCGGGGCACCGACGGGAATGTCGCCCGATCCTGCGCTCCAATTCGCGACCCGTCTGGGTTTGTTATGGCGGAGATTGACTTGAGCGCGTGTAGTAAAGGCAGCAACTCAACGGCGAAAGGTTGACCCGCCAGCCGAAGAAACGGACAATGGGATGAGGGCACGTGAAGATGGCCGCAGTGTAGTGCTACATCATTCGTAATTGCCACTGTTTGGGTGGCGGAGCGTACTCCTACAGTCTTGTTTCGAGGTCCCTTTTTGACTGACTCACTGTCTAGCGAATGTTGAGGGCTATGAAATAGCAAACCTATATCACATTCGAAGTGTCGTAAATGTGCTGGAGTGTCTTCAATAGTGGCAGGCCCAGTACACGTCAACCAATGATGAAGTAATGACGAGGCATCATGCCTGGCCAAACTTCGCCGACTGCTGATGAAGCCTGGCGAGTTGTAAGGCCTTCAACTTACAGTATCTAGTTCGTACATATCCGTAAACTCTCCTGCCAGTTCGTGTAGCGCTGGTAGAAATCTGGGGCGACGGATCAAAGTTCCAGTTTGTGTTGCCGCTGTCTAGGATAGCTTCTCAAGTTCACCATTCGTCCGAAACGCTAACCTTCCATCTGGTTCAGATGTCTGAACCTACCACGAAAGGCCACAAGCATTGACAGGAAAGCGTATGAATGTCGGTGACGAAACACTACACATCTTGTTAGATCGACATTTCAGAAAGCCTTGCGAATACCGTCCAACTTACATCTTGTTCGGACTATTGAAAGCATGTCGAGACGCCTAGACAAGCTCATAGGTTAGTGTTCACATTCTTACCACCGCATGAGGAACTTCGGGGCGATTTCACGAGGTTGGAAATCACGGCTCTGCACCATCTATAACCGCGCTGGGTGCCTCAGACGGTGATGACTAGGCCCGGTCAGTGTCCACAGAGGGTGTACGCAGACCTGTGATAAGGCCTCGACGAGAGGGGTTCGCTCTATCATCTGTCTCTAATCGGCTTGGGTACCCACTCTTGCCGCTGTATGAGGGGCTTCAAGGTACTTTCTTACCTTTGCACCAGAATAACAGAGATCAATTACAGGGCTAGGGCATAAGTTTGCGTAAAGCCCATTACCGCTGCGTAGGGTAGCGTCACATGCTACCCCGAAATCTTATACAAGGAAGCTGACATCCCTTCGTCCGAAGTGGCCGGACAAGCTTACAGCTTGTTCAAACCACTTCCTCACACCTCGTTCAGATCCTCAAGAACATGTTGGAGGGGTTCATACGGCGGCGAACGATTGTACGAAATGTTAGGTCCCGGCAGTGTATGAAGCAGAATGCTAAACCTCATTGCTGAGCTCAATTTGACTTTGGCAGAGAACTAACGAAAGTAACAATTATGCCATGCGTGTGCCCACCATACATGCAGCGAAAAAGAAAGCTACCAGGAAGCAAACCCCGCTCCCTGCTCTTTAAGAAGACGAATGGGGCCCCTAGTTTCTTAGTAACCCTAGGAGCGACTGCCACGCGAATGGGTCCCATGTTGGGTAGTATATGAATATGACGGTGCTACTGGGGACCAAACTGTTGCTGTGGTGCATAGTTATGCCCATGTTGCGGATTTTGTACTGGATCTCCGTAGACACCTTGCGGCTGCTGTACTGGACCTCCAACACCGGAGGCACCTTGTTGCTAGCCCACTCCTCCATTGGCACTGCGATCACCAGGATAGTTGTCCAAGCCTCCTCCTTGCAACGCTACTGGTTGAGGGTTTGGCACCCTTGGGTCAAATTGCGTTGATGCGGATCGATCTAGTAGCGTCGCCGCGGCCGTTTGACCCTGGCGCTGCAAGGCACGAGCCTGTTGGGCTTCAAACTTACGCTGCTCGAAGAGGACTTGTTTATGAGCGTCAGGGAAATTTGTGTGAGGGTTATATCCAGGGCGAGCAACGCTTGCAGTAACGGGACTCATCTGGTTTACCATGGCTGCGCTTCCATTGAAACCGGGAGTTGATGCGAGTGGATTTGCCCTCGCCGCCTTGGTCGTTCGATCCGATTGCTGGACGAAGGCGTGAGTTTGTCGGGGATTTGGTACTGTCTGACCCGCTTGCCCCCCTACAGTCATTTGACCCGCTTGCTGTGTGGAAGGCATGGGCTGAGCTTGTCCGGGAATTGGTACGAGTTGACCTAGTTGCGCCGCGGGGGCCGGTTGGCCTGTTTGTTGCACGATTGGCGGAGTTTGTATGGGATTCGCTACGATTTGAACCGGTTGCGACCCTGATGTGACGGATCCGGCTCCGTGCCTCCCTTGCTTGTCCGCAAGTGATCCGCCACAGCTCACGTGCTCGGCCGGGCCACGTGCGTCCGTATTTAGGTTTCGCCGCGTGGAACCTCTACCTTTCAGCGACTTCGTCTTCGTAAGTACACCTAGCTCCTTGCCCAATGCTTGGGCCGTGCCTTGTTCCGCCTCGTCCGTGACACCTGATGCCCATGGATGACCCACTTTCCAGCTCATTTTGAGCATCTTCTCTGGACAACCATCCCGTCCTTGATCGGAGTGCAGGTCCTGGTGGAAGTCACACAGCCTAAAATAAACTCCGAGTCCAGAATATCGCCGTCGGTATTCCTCGATTTTCCTTGTAAACTCATCTGGTAAAGCAGAGTCTTTTTCCTCATCCGTACTATGCTGCCATATTAAGCAGTAAGCGCGGAGGAAGAGCTCATAAAGCGTCGCATTCAATGGCTCATCCATTTTAGAGTGTATGAAGTTGACTTGGGTACTGGTAGGCAGCCTTCCGTGCTCCTGGACATCCTTGAAAAATAGACGTAAGGTGAGTCTGAGGAGATCGGTGATTTTGTACTGGCTCGCGAAGACGTGTATGTGAGTTGCTTCAGGGCGAGTGGGCTCATCCCAGAAAAACCTTCGCTGGGAATACTGGTTCTCCTTGCGTAACCAGTCAACAAAGAATGAAATGACGTCTTCCGTACCATACAGGGAGATTTCCTCGGAATCGGGTTGTTGTTGTCCACCATTTGCATCGGGGTTTTGTTGCGCTCCCTTTTTATCGGCTTGTGCTCGCGCTAGCAACCTTGCGCACTCTTCCGAGCAAGATTCGAAGAGGTTTCGATCAATAGAGAACGTCTTCTCAGATGGCTTTCCGTCGCGTCCGATGGCCTTTATTTGTATCGATTTGGTACGGTACCTTCTATCATCAGTAATTTTCTCATCAAAGGAGACGCTATGAGTATGCACGTGTCTGCCACTGCTTGGGGTGCTTCAATGCATTTGCAGAAATATGAACGAGATAGGAGCTCTTGACTTTGGGCTATGTGCAGGCTTGTTGAAGTACTTCAAACAGTGGCAGACTGGTGCAAGCACGACTGCACCAGACAGAATGCTTGATGAATGTGCCACTTTTGCCACGCTTTTCGCACCCAGCGTAGGGACCAAGACGAGTGCGGATGAAAGTGAAGAACTCACGCTGGCATTATTCTTGGAGCTGTATGTGCCATTGTCGTGACTGTTGCGGAAATGGTTACGAACAATCCTAAGATGACACGGCGTTAGAGAAGATGAGTTCAAGGGATGAGAGACACTTGCGATGTGTGTAGTGTAGAGAGCTGTACTAACTCTGTTGGAGAAGGAATTGCGAGATAGTCGTGGGTGAAGCGAGGGCTGGTGTGCGATGAACGGAATGAAGATGAGCGGGTACGTTATGCGTTGTGATGGATGTTGACGATGATGAGTGTTGTGAGAGAGGCGAGAGAAAGGAAGTGAGTATGTCAATACGCCGCGGCATGTGCCTGCCCGATAAGCCCCAGCTATGAGAATCGGGCAAGGGCATGCTTAGCAACGAAGGCACCTGCAGCGCCGAGTGACAAGTCTGCAATCGTCACTTTCGTGGATTCTTCTGAAAATCCAAGGTACAATGCCTCGGCATAAAAATCCGTACACTCGTTTATCGCCGCGTGTGAAGCTGCATAGTAATTTTCAGCATGCCGATCGAGGGAGACGTTCGGCATTTTGGACAACTAGTAAACTTGCGAGGCTACCCCAGACAGCGTCAGCAGGGTGTAAGGCTGGAAATTTGGAAATTGGAAGTGTATCCGTTGCCCTGGGTTTCTATTAGTACGTTGGAGCCCCACAAACAGTGGTAGGAAAGCGTGCGGATATCTACAGCAAGGGACTGTGCTAAGAACATTGGCAGATGAAAATGCGCAGATCCACGACAAGGCCTCGTGAGATTACACGTGAACTTGGAAGAAGATACACTGCATCCAGAATCGTCATGATTTGTGCACCTATCTGCCACTGACTGAGCGCTCCATTAAGATTTGAAAAATCGGGACATGAGTTCATCTTTAAAAGGTCTGTGAAGTTGTCAGGCCACCTCGTACGCCGTCATCACTTCCTCTCTCAAGGGGCATTGATACACTTACCTCGAATTGTACTCGCCCAGCCCACGCAAGTGTGTGCAGACCTTTGTTCCCACACTCTAACAGGCGATCAATCGAAAGACTAAAGTGACAATGAGGTCTTCCCCAAACATCAGACACAAATCACGCAATTAAAGCCCCCCAGCTAGGTCACATTGGCTTTTCAGAGCATGTAATTGAATCCACGTCAGACATAAGCAAAAAGAAAGGAAGTATTGGAAGGAAGGATGAATTTGTACAGACAGAGCTCCTTCTGAAGGCTCCTTCGAGAAAAGAAAATGCCAGACCACATGCGCGATGCCAGTACATCCATGCCACGATATCTACTTCCTATACCACATGCGAGTGATCTGTGGGATGCGTCAATTTCTGTCTTCGTAGACACTCTGTAGAAATGAAGTCGTACCTTGGTGTGCCTCATCTTCTTCTGCAACTGGAATATCCCGTACATCAGAGCCTCTGATGTTGGGGGGCATCCGGGCACGTAAATGTCAACAGGGACGATCCTGTCGCATCCTCTTGTGACGGAGTAGCTGTAATGGTAGTATCCTCCGCCGTTCGCACAACTGCCCATCGAAATGACCCACCGAGGCTCTGGCATCTGATCATAGACCTGCCGCAACGCTGGAGCCATCTTATTCGTCAAGGTTCCTGCCACAATCATGACGTCGGACTGGCGGGGTGAGGCACGAAAGATTATACCGAGTCGATCTTGATCGTATCGTGGTGTGGACAGGTGCATCATTTCGACGGCACAGCAGGCGAGACCGAAGGTCATGGGCCAAAGGGAACTTTGACGGGCCCAATTGGCGACTTGATCGAGAGTAGTGCTGCGACTGTGTCAGTCCCAATTGCTCTCACAAAACTCCCCTACAACGACCCAGGCCATCATCGGATATATGAGTATAGAGTTTGCCACATACAGCGCATATTGCATGACGCCCTTCTTACCCTCCTGGCTCGGCAATGCCACCTCCCGTCGCGCCTTTTTCATCGGAGGAGGGGGTGGTGGTCCATTAGAGATTAGTCCAGGTGTTTGCATGTAGGAGGCCCGCTTGGACGAGTTCGAGAAGAATGCCACAGATCCTGCCCGGTATGGAAGCAATGCGGCGGAGGGTTTAGCTGCCCGGATATGTTAGCTGTGGCGCGAGGCCGATTGCAACCGGAGGAGCCTACCTCGCAAGGCCATTGAGGCTGCAAACCTCGTCGTCGACAACATGTTGGCGATTGGGACAAAGGAGACGCAGCGGTGGAGGAGGGGAGAGGGGAGGGCGCGGTGGTGGCGATCGAGATAGCTGCCGGATCGATGGTGATGTCGACTGTAAGTTCGGGTTGCCAAGTCCTACATCACGTGCCGCTTATTTTACCCCTTCATCTCGTCTGTGGTTGGCTGCTGGCTGGCGAACTCCTCTCACCAAAGTCGCGGAACATCAGAAAAACAACCACTGCAGACGGGGCTGTATTACGAAGAAGAGCCGCACATTACCAGAGGACGGCGTTAATATTGTGCAGGATCTTTAAAACAAGCTTTCATTCACTGAAACCACGTTTTGTTTTCTGCTCCTGACTGCGGGCTACTCACGGTGACAAGCCTGAAACTGGGGAGGCTTTCGAGCTTGCTTTCCGTCTTCTGAACACCAAACGAGAAATATCAACAGAATCATGGCGGGTCGAGCTCCATCTATAGCGTGTATCTGCGTGATAGGAAAGCAAGTAGGTATATGTTGAGCAGGCTACCGTGGATCATTCTTGCTCATGCCGCCTCCAGAACAACCCCCTCCACATATCTCTATTTCCACCAGAGAAGAGAGCACCATTAGAATTCTCCTTGCTTCTGTCATCATGCTTGGACATATTCGAAGCTCGTCTCCCACGCCACACTGTTGATCAAGACTTCGGGTTGCTCCAAGCCGTGGACGATCGGCTTTCGATGTACGGCTGGCTCACCAACACGGGCGTGAAGTTCGTAGTTGTAGTCGATATGGAAGGCCGGCCTGCTACTGTTTCCGAGAGCAGAAACTCTGCCGTCGTGGGTATCAGAGATGCCGATCTAAAACCAGTAAGTATGCAAGTCTAATCAGCATTTCCAAGCCCCTGATTAGCGAACAGGCCTTTCGGGCATTGCAAACCGCATACATTAGCCTATTACGAAATCCATTCTATGACCCAGATGAGCATTCACCAGCAACAGCGAACGCGGAGCAGAGAGTCGGGTCTACTCAAATCACGAGTCGTAATTTCATCCGGGAAGTGAAGCGAATCGGAGATTCTTGGGCTCCTGGCGTCACCAATCTTTGAGTCACGCATCATCACAGCGATTCGGCAGCTCAATATTGCAGCATTTGTGGCGTTCAGTTTGTTTCCATTCAGTTTGCGGAGGTACATTCTCTTCTGTGTGTGACAGCAATCCGATTTCCCCAAAAACCTCTTTTCCATAGACGGTCCCTCGGTGAGAGGATTCAAGACTCCACGAAATTCAGAAGTAATCTTCATGACCCTTGTTACTCCTTGTGGCATACCATGACAATCCATAATGCCAAGAGAAAAGCTTCTCTGGTCTGTCTCGCTTGCCCAAGCGCTAGGCGATCTTCCGAGGTCTTCGACTTCAACATCTCATTCAAAGCTGCAAGGCTGCCTTGTACATATCCTTTCATTCCAGCTCAATGCCTCGAAATGTCTCTTCTACTGGCGTCACAATCACAAATCCGCTCGTTCTTTATCGTGCATTGCTAGCTACTAATCGCATCAAGCCCGACCACGCCCAATATCGCCTCGGTAGGTGACGTCGACCATTTAGATTACTCCAAAAACTAACTAGGATTGACGCAGCGATACATCTTCAGAAATTATACCAAAGACTCATAGATTACGAACCAACGATAGAATACAATCAGCGACTGAACCAATTAAACCGAACTTTTGGTGGTACTGATGGCTCTACTATTTCATCCGGCACTGCCAAGACCGAGCGTCAAGGTTTATGGACGTCATTCTTACGGGAAAAGGATAAAAGAGATAGTCTTGCTCTAACGCGAATCCTGACAAGTCATGATGCCGCGCTTCAACTTGATTCTCCGTACAGCTTCCCTCCAGAGCAAGTTGTCTTTCTTGCAAACTAACATACACACAGGCAAGGCCTCATGCTCCACGGCGAAGTCGGAACGGGCAAGAGCATGCTAATTGACCTATTCGCCGACTGTCTACCAAACCAAAAGAAAAAGCGATGGCACTTCAACACTTTCATGCTCGAGACATTCGCAAGGCTCGAAAAATTGCGTCGGGAGCGCTCAACTCATTCCTTGAGAAACCCATCCACGACCCAGCAAGATGACCACTCTCTACTATGGTTGGCACGAGATATGGTCCAGACCTCCCCCATACTATTCCTGGATGAATTCCAACTGCCGGATAGAGCATCGTCAAAGATTATGTCGAACCTAATGACTGGCTTCTTCCAACTCGGTGGCGTGCTCGTAGCAACAAGCAACCGAATGCCCGAAGAGCTGGCCAAAGCCGCTGGAATAGAGTTCTCAAGGCCGCCGTCACGATTGGAGTCGTTGGGGTGGAAGTTTGGGCTCCGAGGAGCTAGCAATCCCAACGCTCAGCATGGGGAATTCACGGCATTCCTTGACGTGCTGAAGGCAAGATGCGAGATCTGGGAGATGAACAGCGGGAAAGATTATAGACGACTAGATGCGGAGCAGGCCCAGGAAAGCACCGATGGGATCACGGTTCCAATTTCGGGACCAACGCCAGCTGCAGCTGCAAGAGATACGTCAATTGGTTTTCCGGACTCAAGTTCCATACCCTCACAACCCGGCGCCGATTCCTCCCCAGCATCACCACCACCCCAAAAACCCCCCAAATTCTTCCTCGTCCAACCGCCCCTTTCCGCCGAATCACACATTGCACCCACATGGACTCAACACCTCCCCCCCTCCCTCAACCTCCCCCACCCCATCCCCTGGACGCCCACCACCCTCCGCATCTACGCCCGCCCCCTCCCCATCCCCCGCGCCTTCGCCTCCCTCACCCACTTCACCTTCGCCGAGCTCTGCGCCACCCCCCTCGGCCCCGCCGACTACATCTCCCTCGCCTCCCACTACCCCCACCTCATCCTCACCGCCGTGCCGATCCTCACAGCCGCCCACCACAAAAACGACGCCCGCCGCTTCATCACCCTCCTCGACGCGCTGTACGAGGCGCGCTGCAAGCTGCTCCTCGTCGCCGCCGCGGGGCCCGACGACCTCATCTTCCCCGACCCTGTAGCCGCTGCCCCCGACCTCGCATATGGAGACGGGAATCAGGAGGGGGTTGCCAACGCAGACCCAGAGACCTTCTCCCAAGCCTACCAAGACGCCACCGCGCCCTTCCGGCCCAACACCTCCCTTTACTCCTCCCATACACCCGGCCTCGCCCCCGACGCGATGGAAGACGACCCTCCGAACCGCGCGCGGCGCCGCGCCGGCAGCGCGTTCGCAGATGAGCGGGCGCCCGGGCCAGACTTCGGCCGCACGGCGGCGTTCACGGGGGAGGACGAGCGGTTCGCGGTGAAGCGGGCCCGGAGTCGGCTGTGGGAGATGTGCTCGGCGCGGTGGTGGGCGCGCGGCGGGCCGGACTGGCATCGGCCTGTGCCGCGCGCCATTCGAAAGTGGGAAGCGGGTGGAGAGAAGACGGAGAGCATGGAGCGGGGAGGGGAGGGGTCGATATGTAAAAGCAGGAGGCGAGAGCGAGGTGGGTGAGGATGGTTCGGGTTTCAGGCATAACGCGAGTCCGTTCCGCACGAGTGCGGAGCCGCCGCCGAAGATTGGCTGGACGCATGTTTGGGGGACGGTGAGGTGGGGGAAGAGGGCGGGGGCTTGGGGGAAGGGGGTGGAGGGGTTGGAGGAGCGGAGGGAGGGGAGGGAGGGGAGGGAGAAGGGGGATCAGTAGAACCCAAGAGATGCATATACCAGCCCCGTCAGCTGCACATGCTGTCAGTGGACTTCAATGGTATAGAACATAAGACACAGTCGAACTCGTGATTCCAGAATAATGATATGGTGACGTTCAATAATTTTCATTGATTCCGTATTGGTGGATATTTTCCGCTTTCACAGCTTAGCCCATCCCTGGACTCCAGAAGGAAAAAAGTCGTTCCGTCGCCAGTTCCAACCAGAATTCTCTTCCCCAGACCTCAGACACCCCACCAATGAACCCAGTACGTAGGTTGTCCATCTCTCCACCACCACGCTCATAGACGCCTACCGCGGCGACCGCCCTTCTTGCGGGTCGAGTCGGATGGCGTGGGCGTCACGTCCTCGATGCGGCCGATCTTCATGCCGGCACGGGCGAGCGCGCGCAGCGCCGATTGAGCGCCGGGGCCGGGCGTCTTGGTGCGGTTGCCGCCGGTGGCGCGGATCTTGATGTGGAGGGCGTTGATGCCGATTTCCTTGCAGCGGGTTGCGACGTCCTGCGCGAGAGAAGATTGTCAGTTCGAAATCCAAGCTTAGGGATTTTGGTTTTTTTGCATGACATCGCGGCACTCAAGCCTCGCAAGGTCGGGAACAGATCATTGGGAGTAGTGAATAGGAATGCAGAAAACGCACCTGAGCAGCCAACATAGCAGCGTACGGCGAAGACTCGTCGCGATCAGCTACAAACCAGGTATTAGCCCACAAGTCCCACAAGTAACAGAAAAGCTTGGGGGTTCAAGCGGATTTCACTCCTGACCCTTGACTTTCATGCCGCCCGTGACTCTGCTGATTGTTTCGCGGCCAGACAGATCGGTGACGTGGACGAAGGTGTCGTTGAAGGAGGCGAAGATGCGGGCAACGCCAAAGACTAGCGTTCCTGTGTGTTTTTACAGACGTGTCAGTGATGGCCTTGGGGTCGATTTTGAGGAGGGTGGGGAGAGTTTGGTGTACTGACCCTCTGGGACGCCGGGTCCGAGCTGGACATTTTCCTGCTGGGCAGGGGCTTTTCCTTTCTGAAGACTGTTAGCATAAATAAGACGGAGAGGGCATTGGAGCGTACCTTTGGTGGCATGGCGACTTGAGTTGTGAGGAGTCGAATGTGTAGTTTGCGAACCGCGAGGCCGAAGTTGAAGAGTGCGGTGGAGATTTCCTAAGCGAACTAACGCTAGTCCAAAAGCAGTTAGTGTCCGCTCACACCACTCAACCGCAATCGTGAAGCAACAAGTGAGTCTGTCAGAAGGCACGCGGGGCATAGAAAAGGTAGCATGCTTATGAGGTAGGTGCTTACAGGAGTATGTCACTGCTTGAGGTGCTTCAATGCACGCCCATAATTCAAACGCGATGGAAGCTCTTCACAGTAAAAGCTCCTCGAAGCACTTCAAGCAGTGGTAGACGAGTGTGCCACTTTTTTCACAAGTAGCGTGAGAGGCAAGCGTATTAGGCGAAGATGCACGTACTGTCGCACCTCAATGGCTTTAATCGTATTGCTGTTGGTTCTATTACACATAACGGTCACATTATTACTCAGAAAGAGGGCAAGCATTGATACCAATTATATGATTAGATTAACTAAAACCGAAATGTGCACCTAGTAGGTACCTAGGTACAGTGGAGGCCGTTTCTCTATGAGCTCGATCCGAGGCCGTTATCTACTCGGCCAGCCCTAAGCCTGCAACATAAACCGAAAGATATCCAGACATACGCTCACAAAGCCGATCTAGGGCCTAACAGCCATCCTAAGCCGGGGATACAGATGACCACCCTTGATTCCCTTAGATTGCTTAACAAGGGAAGCCGGCAAGAGAATCCACTGATCGAACTTTTTCGTTAAAAGAGGGAACTCGCGAATACATAATGGCCCACACGAGAGGAAGGGCGTCGCCTTAATGGCGGGGGAAAGGAATGACGAGAGCGAGGTAGGAGAAGAAGGAGACGACAAGAGGCTATTCAAGCCAAAGGCGCACGAGTGAGCGGATCGAAAGGCCTCAAAGTTTCGAAGAACGACCTTGAACATAGAACGCAGCTGGCTCGTGCCAACGACCATCCCGGGAACAAACAGCGCAAAGTTTGTTCATATCTTCCAAAAGACCAGCTTCCACCCATGCCTCCGGCGAAATGCGACTTTTCGCTTTACTGACAAACTCGAGTAGCATCGTCGTGCTGGGGATCTTCTCGTCACGGCTGGCTAGAGCATGGATGGCCACATCCAACACGACCTCCTTGCGGTAAGTCAAACCGCTTTTTTGAGCATTGCTAGAGTTGAGCGCCGGTGTGTCAGTCAGCAGTGAACGATACTCGCTTGCCAGAATAAGATTCTCAAGCATCTTCAGCTTCTCCCCCTGCTTCGACCGAGACTCTGCCTCCCGCTTCGCCTTGCCCACCCGGTTTTGCCGCAACCTGGACGTTCTTCGGGGGTTCCCGGTGTCCGTGATACTTCTGCCGTCCGAAGGCGTGCCGACTCGAGGGGACCAGAAAGAACGGACGGATGAGGAACGACGATCCTGGAAAGTGGCAGGATCGGACGCTCTGCGGGCGGCGGCTTGTTGCCAATAGAATACTGGCTCTTCATCAGATGAAGAGCGAGGGGTTGGTAGTGAAGCGTGGGTGTCCAAAGTGTGGTCCAAAGTGTGGTCCAAAGTTTGGTCTGAAGCTTGCGAGGCTGCAATGCAACGATCGCAGCGCGTTTGGAGTAGCGAGGCAAGAAATGAGGCCCCGCACTCGACGCAACTCGCCTGAGCATTCATATGCCCGTACGTCGAAGAGGGCGTGGATAGCCCGTTTAGGCCGGTGGCGATTGGAGATCCTGGTAACGAGGACCGCTCCTGCTTCACCCGCTGTGAGGGAACTCGATTCAGGAGTTCATTTATGCTAGGCAGCGTGGGAGCTGCCTGGCTAGGTGTAATTATGGGTCTGCCACACGCAATTAGTAGGTACAGAAAAGAAACATCTAAAGAAACTCACGCAAGCTGCCCCGGACCTCTGACGCGGGGATTGACCCCACTGTAGTTCATCGTTCTCGTCATCGTTGTAAGGTATAGAAGAGTTGTTTGAATTAATCGACAATATGTTAGGGCAAGATATAGCCTGTGTGATAGAGCTCGAACGTAAAGTGAGCTTCTTGAAGACAGAAGGCTAGCAAGACAGCACAATCGAGGACGACGAATGGAGAAAAGCAAATGCCATGGAGCGAAACCGGGCGTCTTATACGTGTGAGTGAGCCACGATGAGATTGGCGAGCATTTGTGACGAGACGTGACCCGCCCCCAGCGCAGTGCGGCGGGGCCGCATCGCATGTGCTCATCGCGGCGGGCTTGTGGTTACAGCCAGCATTGGACGCATAACTGCAGACGAGGCTCGAGGGTGCAAGACTGTTGGGTCATCTGGGGGGTCCTCCAGAACATCGTAGGGTCGTACTTCGTGATATATCGAGCATAGGGCCGCTTGTCTGCCGGAAACAATTGGGCAGTGGCACTCCCTTGCATGAAGCCCTTAACTCAGCGCACGGATATGAAAATCACTTAGCTGTTGCACACGAAGAAAAGGTCGGAGAGCCCTCCGGGTTGTGAAGAAGCCCCCGGACGAGGACAGGCTCGGGTGGCGGGCCCAGTGAAAAAGCAAGGCGATGCTTGATGCATTTTCACCGCCAGTACGTACTCCAGAGCACCACCCCGCTCCGCCAACGGCAGTACAGCTTCGATGCATGGAGGCAGGGAGGCTGTCCGTTCCCGTTGCTGATCGTGCAGCCAGCCTGGATACGAGCAGCGCCAGGCCTCAAGACGAAAATGAGAAACACGGGCTGCCGTCACGGGTACTGAATGTGGGCAATGACGGTCCCAAGGTGTGTGACCATGAGGAGAGGCAGCTTGGAACTGCCGTCTTGCTGATCAAAGCGGGCGAGAGCGCCAAATAGCTGCAAGCAGCGACTGATGCGATGGAGCGGGCGAGCACGCCTTGAGGTGTCCGGGGGCCATTGGGGATGTGGCGGTTTCCAGAACTGAGGTTGGCAAAGGCGGGGCGGTCGTGGATTCGACCACGCTCTTGTTACGCAGTGCCAGAACAATGTGATACAGGCCTAGAAAACCTACCCGATGCCGCGCGGGTCGCAACTGGCAGAGAGCCGTCTCTACTTGCAGCGCGCAGTGCACCACTGGATCAAGGCCAATCTATGCCTCCGATCCTTTGCCGCTACCCGTCCTGCAGCAGCACGCCATAATCAGGCGTGAGGATCGAGCTTCACGACACAAGCACGAGGTTGGGTGGATGCCTTGCTGGTACCAAAAGGAAATGCATTTTCGCTGTTGCATACACGAGACAGATCTATGTATAGACACGAAGTTGAAGGAGAGTAGCACTTCCATGAAAACCGTCCATAAGCAGTCCACCGTATCTGGCACCCTCAAAAGCGGGCTAAGACTTTTAGTAGCATGAGCAGCCATGAGAGCCGCGTATTAGGACTTCCAAACTTCTACCCCTGTGGCCCAAGTACATACAGCTGATCCATTCTCGGCAACGTCCCCACCCCTCATAACACCAACAGAACTCGCTCGCTACGTGCCTTCGGGACCCGAATCCAGCCTCGAAAGATGGATGCAGAACGCTGTCGAAGAAGAAACATAATTCTCGAATTAGTCTATGCAATTATTGTCGAAACGCCAGCGTCATGAACTCTCTAGAGCAACCCAAAGAAAGCAGCAATCAGACCCGACACACCCATCACGGCCGAGGAGATCTCGACGCGACCGGCAGCGCCAGTCTTGCTGGCCTTGGCACCGCTGGCAGTGGCCGTAGGGGTGGTGCCAGCTCCGCCGGGATGGGAGACCTTGCCCTCGCAGACGTAGTCGCCCTTGATGACGGAGCTGTCCTTGAGATCCGAGAAGTGGGCACACTGCTTGGTAAGATCACCGGTAGACTGGATGTTGAAAGCACCTTGGACGTCCTTGAGGCCAGGGAGAGCGACACTGAGAAGAGTTAGCGCGATAATGAAAGATTCAGATGAAGAGACTTACTCAGAGAAGTTACCGTTGAAGTCAACAGCGCCAACGACCTTCTGCAGAGAGGTGAATCCATCAACTTGGCCAAGATCGGTGTTGTTGGCAACAGTGAAGCCACCACCGACGCTCTTTAGGAGAGGGAGGGAGATGTTGGCGAGCTTGGTGTTGGAGACGAAAGACAGATCCTTGCCGACCGTGGTGAGATTGGCGCCGATGAACGACTCAATGTCGTTTCCATAGAATCCCAAAGAGCCGTTGATAGACTCGAGGGATGGGATGGAGATGGACGAGCAGTTGCGGAAGGTCATGTTGTTGGCCCAGATCATGTTGGGGAAGGAAACGTTGACGGCAGGGTTGTTGGCCTCCAGAGTCAGGGCGTTACCGACCTGGGTCAGCTGCAGGGTGATGTCGTTAAGGTATCGGTTGTTGGCAATGTAGAAAGTGTCCACAGTCTCCAGATCGATACCCTCGAGGGAGTTAAGCTCAGTGTTCTGGATGTTGATGGTCGAGGCCTTGGTGACGGTGGTCGTGAAGGTCAATTGCTGCAGATTGGGCAGCGCATTCCACTCAATGTCGTCGACGGCGGCGAGACGGGGGAAGTTCAGGCTGGTGAGGACTTGCACCTCGTTCAGCGTGAACTTGCCGGTAATCTCCGTCAAGCTGTCGGCGCCAATGGATGTGATGAGAGACACGTTGGTGACGGTGAAGTCGCCATCGATCTTCTGCACGTTGGGAATGTTGATCTGGTCCGTGGTGCCCGTAGCAATGACGACGCTACCGCTGAAGGTCTTGCATGCTGCCAATGCGGTCGCGTCGCCCTGGTTCTGGATGGTGGTCGCCGAAGCACTGCACGAGGCGGCTAGAGAGGACGCGTCAGCCAGATGATCCAACGGTGCAATTGCTGCCAGCGGTGATGGAAAGGGCTCGCTGTCGATGAAGACAGCGTGTGATGATGAGGGTAACATACCGACAGCTGTGCCTGCGGCCGCGAGGGCGGGCAGGACGAATCGTGTGAGGAGAGACATTGTGAGGAGGGTTTGCTTGTAGTCGTGGACTGCACAGTGAGGTCAGCGAGGCTGTCGAGTAGAAGGGCAGCGAAGCTGAAGAGCTGAAGAGTAGCTCGACGGCGCCAAGGGTGAATACGAACCTTGGAGACTGGATTAAAATGCTAAGCACCGGCACTGGTGCGATATGGTGGGAATGGAATTGGGACACGAAGATATTGAGCGAGTGTAAGAGAAGAGAAGCGCAAGAAGTAGCCTCAACGAATGCCGGCTGGGGGGAACTGGCGACGGTGGACGAGGAAAGAAGAGTGTGAGGTGGAGGGTTTTTGCTGGAGAGGAGGACAGAGGGTGAGGGCGAAAAGGAGGCAGGAAGCACGGGCTAGAAGGCACGCTAGCGACGGGCCAGGGCTAAACGCGGCCGGCTCTCCTCCAGGCTTGTGGCGAGTGCAGATAGCGATAGACGGCGGGCCGTGCTATTGGCAGATCGCGACCGGGCTGGCAGCTGGCTGGGGAGTTGGGACTGGGGAATTGTCGCGGTGGGGGCATTCACTGGATGTTGAGGGCCGCCGAGGGCCGCTGGGGAGAAGGTGTGTGGCAGGACGAAGCTGGAGGGCCGGCAGAATGCACGCTGGAACGCTGGACGCTGGACGCTGGACGCTGGACGCTGGACGCCGGCCCGCGACGACGGCCCGCGACGACGGCCTCCGACGACGGCCTCCGACGACGGCCTCAATTGACGGCTGGGCGCGCTGGAGCGGGTGTTTCTGCGGCGTCGAGGGCATTGTTTTGACGTGCGCATCACCCGATTTCACAGGCTGGCCGGCCACACGCCCTCTGCTTCTGACAGGCGTGAGACCGCACACGTCGCCGGCTCCAGCACGCACAGCTCGCCCACAAATCGCTGGACTCGCTGCAATGCTGAAGGGCTCCGTGTCGTCATGCCCTCTGCGCAACGCTGGACGTCGTTCAGGCGGCTCCTCGCAGGAACCGACCAGCGAGGAGATTCGTGGCCGAGATGCATCCTCAGCACTCTGGTTCCACCATAATGCCATTGGAGCCGGCGCCGCGCACGCCACCCAAAATCCACCAGTTCCCCACCGCAGCCAACGGCCAGGGCCCCGGCTCGCGCAATCTGCTCGGATGGCTTTTGTGGCCGTCGTTTGCAGCACGCCCGGCCGCCCTCTGCCACCTCGCCCGCCCGCAGACGCTCAATTTCCGCGCTCAGGGCTGCTGCTGCTCCAGCCTCGCCGCGACAATTTGGCTTATCGGCGCCGCCGCCGTCATCTCTCGCTCGTCACACACGGTCGCCGCGGTGCCCGATGTGCTGCAGTTGCTGGCCGCCAGAGCACGAGGCCTCTCGTCGGTCGGCCTCCAGCTCGTCTCCAGCTGCACCAGCTGCACCAGCACTCGGCGCCCCGCCACGGCTAGCAGGCATCGCAAGCTGCTGCAGCGGGCGACAGCGGGCGATAGCAGGCCGTCTCGATATCGACTTCTCCCTCCCAATCAGCCGCGGCCGTTGCCGCTGGCGTGTCGACGGCGGATCGACGGCGATGCAGCCAAGACAATCTTGCAATCCCGTTGCGGCAAGCCTCGAGCCGGGGTGCAATGGAGCTGTTCCCTGTGTCAGACCCTGATGGCATTCTTTGGGCCAGACTCCTGCACGCCCGCTTCACATGGCAATTGCCCGCGAGCAATTCCGCCGGCCTGCTCGCCTATACCTCTGCTGCAGCTTCAGCAACTGACTGCATGGCCGTCCGGAAATATCCTCACCGTTCGCCATCCGACGCTTGAAACAGCAGAAAGCCCCGAGCTCCAGGGGTCTGGACCCACTAATAAACACCAGGACTGACGGCTGGCACCAAAATAACCCCAAATTGGCAATCACTATTTCCCAGTTTTCATCTCGAGGAATCCTGCTTCACATCTCCACCATCGTCCCGAAACGCTTGTCTGCCGCTGTCATGATGGCAAGCGCTGCGTTGGCGAAAGAAGCTTCACTAGGGCCGCTCTCCTGACCTCGATCTACATAAACCTGGCAAGGGGCATGAGGCGCCAAAGTTCGGATCTGTATCTCGAAAATCCACTCCAAGTAACAACACCTCCATAACCACGGCACTCCCTGCCAGTGTCACACTTATACCAGCACGCTGTGGAGTTCGCTCCGTGGAGAACGTCCACTATATGTACAAAGATACTTGCTAATGCAGCTTCAAGGACAAGGTAGAGATCCCACCAGGCTCCTGCAAAGCACACCCAGCAGGTACTACAACAGGCCGTTGTGCCTACTTTTGTGTGACGCCGGCAGCAAGAGGAGGAGATTTCGCGGCACCCTGCAGCACTAACCCTCACCATTTCCGGGTTTCTTGTCTCTTCTCTAAGAACCGCCTACCAAGGTCCGCATCTTGATCCGCCTTGTCCGGGGTAAGACAGATTCTCCCCACATTCGCATTGAAATCTCTCATCGCTATATCGGTCGACGTGCCGCGAGACCATGACCTCAAGACTCGCTACCTCCTTCCTCTTCTCATGCTTGCACCTGGCATTGGCTGTCCTGCGCCTCGCGTATCACTCGAACCACTCCCTGGAATGCAAACGTAGACCGGCAACGCCATAACACATCCGTCTGCAAGGAATGGCCAGACCGAGATACGGGTATGCATTTCTCGCTCGTTTGCTGAAACGCATCAGAGAAAGCTTCCGACGTGCATTTGGCATCGGAGGCGTGCAGGGACATCACGACATCACTGCAAACAAGTCTCGATGTCGCACAGAACGCGACTAATGCGGCTCGACGAGCGCGCGACGTGAGATGACAGGCACTGACAGCTGTGGTCCACCCATCCGCCCATGACGGTGCTCAGAGGGCACGAACCAGATACCAAATGCAACGTCCTTCCTACGCGTGCGAAGGATGCGTTCTCCACCACCCTACTGTTGCTACCGTCTGTGGAGGTTAGCGCTTCTCACGATCTAGTGGCTTCTCCCACTGTAGCCTCGGGGGCGTTGGGCTAGGCTGGCGGACGCCGTTTTCGAGTGCTTGCAACGGCAACTGCCTCGATGATCCGTTCAATCTCTAGACTCAACGGCAGCGATCTTCATCACGTCGTCCGGGTCGCCTCGCCCTCATGCGTCAGTCAAGGTACGGAAATGGCTAGATGTGTGTAACTACTTACGATACCAACCAGGCGCCTTTCCCATAATGCGTGCTCTGTGAAGGAGTTGACGTGATGGGTGCGACTGAAGCTCTAGGTGCTAAGCATAATTGCAAAGTAGAAAGGAAGTGTCTCGGTTATGGCAGAGAAGATACGGCACCTTCTCTCGATTTGGCACAAACTTTCACTACACCTCTATATAGCTAATCAACTAGAGCGTCGCTGATCACCCTTTCTCGCTCCAGGGTCGAAACCCTCTCTGCATCGAAATTTCTGCCTCGAACCGGAAGTCATCCGCATACCCTAGATGCACTGGCCTCGGTGTGGAATTACGCACGCTTTACCACTGTTTACTGCGCTTGTATAACTCTCCGAACCTCTGAAAAAAAAAATGGCATGCTTAGCACTCTGAGGATCAGTGAACGCGCCAAGGCAACCGTCCTTAGACGGCAGTGTTCGGGCATGCGTAAATCAAGTAAATGAGATGGTATTCACACACTCTTGAACAGACTCTGGAGCGCCACAAGCAATGGCCAAAGACTTCACACAAAACATACCACGAGGTATCGCATAAGAAAGCTCGATATTGGCTGGGAAGACATTTACCTACGTCCTTTCTATTGGTTAGTCGAATGATGCTCGAAAATAATGGGTATATAAGGTATCGTTCGAGGTTGGGCTCTGGAGATAGGAGATCATAACAAACGGAAGCTATCTCGCCGCACAAGCTCCATCATAAAATACACCGGTGTATAACACGCGTACTAAAATTCGAGTCAATTGCAAAGCTTGTTATTTTTGACGTCACTAAAACATTCCTTCTGCTCCATCTTTATCAACGTTAGCTTTCTCTCCCTCTCGATTTCATTTTTCTTCTCGCTCCAGTACGGGCTGCTCGCCGATGGAAGCTCATGAATACACCTCGGAGTCGTCCCCATGCCGAAGCTGAAATACTCAAGGACCCAAATGAATAAACGGTGCCCAGAATCTAATCTTTCTCTCCAAGGACAGTCCAGGGCGGCAGTCCAGCTGACCCTTCCAACCTAGTACAGCATAGTGCAAAGCATTTAAAACGGAATGGTCTCCATCTTTCCCATCGGTCAATCTCTTGTAAAAGGCTGCTGCAATCTTGACTGCTGCCTCATCATCTGCCGGCCACAGCGTTCCGATGACATGTCGAAATCCCACCATTTGAAACGTGCTTGCCAGATGGATGCTCTCGTCAATCAAGCTCCGAGCACCAATTTCGGCAGTTGAGCAGGCCGAGAGGTATGCTACTTGGGAAAGTTGGTGGTTAAGAGGTTGTAGGTCCTTGACCGATAACGTATCGATCGTTGCTTTACCCAAATGAAAAGCACTCATGGACGGTTCCTGGTTGTTCGAAGAAGCGTGACATGCAAAGTGGACTGCGGAACATTCTGTGATGCTCTTTAAGACCGTTGCAACTCGAGGGTGCTCCAGGATCTGAACCGCCACTGATGGGCTTTCAAGTGCTCGTATGGCAGAGATCTCGTCCTTCAACTCCAGATGATCCATACCAGGTGTTTTGTGCATCGCAACTACCAGGATTTTACTCTTGTCTGCAGTAAGTGGCCTCCAACTTTTCATTCGCGAGTGCTGAAGCATCTTCAAAGATGTCGCGTAGGATGATACGGCATAACTCATCGTGTTGTCTGTCGATCCCGAGGAATGGTTTCCCGCTGCATGCAAAGGAAGCAACGCCATCGGCCCTCCGCCAACCCACCACACATGGGGTACCGCAGCATGACCCTTATCCTGCTTACAGAGCCCAAGTTCTCGGAGTACTGGGCATACAGCGACGTCCCATAACCAAGCCAATTGCGTCTCCAAAGTAGTTGTTCTAGTATCGTCGGAAGTCTTACTCTTAAGCTTGGAGGCTAATTTGATGTCTCTACGCGTTTCATTTCCCGGAACCTTGGTCGCAACATGCTTTTCTACTTCTTTCTCAACTAGTCGAGGTAGTTCGATCGCCCAGATACGCTCACAGTTGACGAGGAATGCGTGGCTGGCCAAGTCGGTCACGTTAAAACAAACAATGGGGCCATCTTGAGCTAGAGCCAGCAGATCGGCTTCACTCGGTGCCAGTTGGAAGCGTTCAAACTCAGGTTTTTCTCTAATCTCACTCAGAACTTGGCTGATCCGATGCATATCTCGGAGGCGCTTTTCCGATGTTACAGCAAGATTGGTAATCGAAGAGTCCACATCGGCGTCGACACCCGGAAGAGTGGATGAGAGCGTCCCCTTTGAGATAGATTCACGTAGACTTTTATACTCAGCCGCTAGGCCAGGGTGATGTTCTTTTAGAAGGGAGTAATCCGACTTAGAGTCGATCATCAAGCTGCCTATGACCGCGCGACATTTGTCCAGCGCCTGTAGACTCTCGGTTGCGGATCTGTTGGCACGGGGGTATACGGTTGCGGCTCTGGGACCAAGTCCAGCAAGCTGACTTAGAACATGCTCCAGATCATTCTGTGAATTGGATGGAGTCGCTACTTCCGGCAGTAGGTCAATGCATTCCGCTAGATACTTTGCACAGTCGTTCCACTCTTTGTTTTCTTGAGCAACATCTGCCGCTTTCAGACCAGCAAGCAAGCGTTCCAAGGGCGTTCCGTTGAAATTGTGGAGACATTGGATGAATAAATCCAGGGCTCTTTCTTGGTAGAACCTGTCCATGGTCCGGCGAAACAGCTTAATATATCCATGCCCGAGGTTAGTGGCTCTATCGACTTTCGGTGGACTTTTACCATCTGTCAGGCCCACGCTTTGGTTCCAATACAATATTGCTTCTCGAAGGTCTTCTACATCTTTAGTATGTTCATACAGAGTTTCGAGCCCTGTCCCGAGGTTGCTGTAGAACTGTCCCATTTCTGGCCTGCCGGGCGGTGCCAGACGCATGGCGAGTTTCCAGAACCGAATTGCTTCTTCAAGATCCGCTTTGTTGGAATGTTCGCGTGCATCGACGCATCTTGCACGCAACATACAGGCCAGACTGTCTAATATTTTCGGTTCATGGCTCGGGTCCTTGTGTGTGTTGTCCACTGCTGATCTGCCTAGTTCAATGGCTTTTTCTAGGTCTTTAGGCACTTTCAACCTCGCCCAACGCTTCAAATACGTGCCTCCCAAGTTGCCAACTCTTTCTGCGCGCTCCACTTCATCTTCACGGGTAATGGAAATGGCACTCTCCCAATATTGAATTCCTCTTTCAAGATCTTGAATATGGCCTTGCGCCTGGTACAGAACAAAAAGGGCAGCTCCCTGCTAGCCCTGTAAGTCGCCACGCGGATTAAATCAAAGTATATTTACTGCTTACCAAGCCTGCTTCGACTTAGTTGTGTGCATGTCATGAGTACCTGTTAGACACCCGCTAGTGGGTTCATATCTGCTATTATGGCAGCGCCTTCGTGTTCTGTTAAGTATGCCCAACACTCAGGTTGAAATTGATGTGAACTCTGATTTCTATAGACGTCTAGCTAGTTGTATATATACTAGGGGAAGGAAGGGGGGCCACCCCCTGGGTAGCGCGCTAGTAAGTTCAGCTGAACACTGCACAGCTGAGTTTTCAGCTGGGCTCTCCACAGCTAAGATCTCAGCTGTGTTCTCTACAGCTGATGTTCGGAGTAGCTTTCTAGCATATGAGTTGTTGATCCTAGGTTGTAGTGCTGCAACCTGAGTCCAACTGCTTTGGCACGTATATGGCTTAGGATGCCTACAAACCAATCTCCTTGGTAGGAGGCTTATGTTGCCAGGGTACAGATACGACAGACTTATTATGCTGTGTAAGACAATGCAAAAAAGAAACGTGTCTCAAGTAGAATACCGATAAGCTGAATGGATCAAAATGCACGCCTCGCTTTTACCGCCAATCAGAAGCCCTTAGCTACATGCCCCAAGCGATGAGGCTGATGTGACAACGCAATCGTAGGTAAGGCAAAAGGCAAATGAATATGAGAGGCCTAAGGCCGCTACGGCGTCCCCCCCCTAGGAGGGTTAGATTGGGAAGTAGGGTGGTGGATTTGGCAACAAATCGATAAAGTAGGTTGGATTCAGCAATTACTCCAACTTTGTATTGGACGAGGAGCTTCCTCTACCTACGAGGTAATATTTATAAAAATAATATAGTTTTACAAGATTTTACTAATTTATAAAAAGTACGGGGTTGAAATGCATGTCCACAAGTCTATAGCACGGGTCCTCTATTATTGCGGACTACAATGCTATACCAAATGAAACATAGCGCAGGAGCACGTGAGTATCTACCCAGAAGGCCAAGTCCACGCACTTACTTAGAGTACAGCGTGACAAACTCTTCTAGAAGCTGCGAAGTGGGCATGTTCAATCGAAATCAATGTCCATAACAGTATTTATTAGCGAAAACGAGCTATAGGAAGCAAAATACCTAGGATTCCATGCAAGCATCGCAATATAGGATCTATCTCAAAGAACTATAGTAGCCAAAGGTCTTTCTATTTCACATGTGAGTTCTCAGCCTTACTACGCCTGCTTCCACCCCGCTTCATTTTTTCGACCCCGAAGACAGCTAGCAGTTGTTACTCTACAATAACTGGGCTATTACTTGATCCCCAGCCTTACGCTCCCATGCACTCGATTACTCTCCTGCACGTCTGCCTCACTCTCCTGCACGCCTGCCTCACTCTCTTGCACGCCCGCCTCACTCTCCTGCACGCCTGCCTTACTCTTCTACTTACCCCTCATTCCTAAATCAGTGCCTTACTTGCCTCCCATCGCTTATAACCTGACCCCTTCTCTACAGCTAGCTTTTTAACTTTCAGCTCAGATCAAACCACACAAGATTCAAACCTCGAGTCTCGGACAGCAGTACATTAAGTACCTTAGTCTCCCCTACCTAGCATAAGTAGTACGCCTTAAGCTTCATTTCAGCCACACAGCAGCTTACTGACTAATATCCTAATATAGAAATATGGCTGAGATATCCAACATCGGACCAGTCAACAGCTGCAACTATTGCGAAGGATGCGACCGTGTAATCTCTTGCGGAGATGAGGACTGCAGCGAGACTGGCGAAATTTCTGGGTGCTCCCAACACTGAGCGGATGAAGTGTACTACTCCCTTCACGGCCTTACGAACTTGAGAATGATGACTAGGAAATGGATTGGTCCAAATTGAAATTATGTGTAGGAAGGCGATGTAGTGTTTTCCTTTCTCCTATTCTAGATAGTTATCCAATCTACGAATTACAAACCTGCTCAAAATCTTTCGGGTATCAAGAGTCTGCACGATTAGACAACGCTCAATCTCAGCACACTTTGAATGTTGCTCTACAGGTAGTATGGTCGAGCCATTGTAATACTCCAATTCAAGCTGCTAATGACTTGAACGCGAGACTCACCACGGCAGCCCAAGCCGGTCCAGGCGTTGTCCTGGACAAGGTTGCCGTCATTTATTTTAATAACAGCGTTCGGGTTCTTTACCCTATGAGCGATCCAGAGGGGGCTATAGACACATTTAGCGCCATCAACTTCTCTAGAGGGACAGATATTGGAGCTGGCATCGCGCTCGACATCGACGAGATTATAAAGGATTAGCCAGGGCTTTTCGCGAAGCGTTCTGGAATCGTCGTTTTAACCAACAGTGAAGATTTCAGCCCCGCTAATCAGATCTTTCGGCTCGCTCGTGCTAAGCTTCAGGGTATTCGGGTCAACTATGGCTTTCTAAGCCCGCCCGCCCGCCTTCCCCGTGACTTAGAAGCGTTCGCTAGTTGAAGCGAGATCCCGATCCAGACATTGTCGCGGCCATCCTAAGCACTAGCGGTACTTTTAGAGTCATTGAGTCTGCCAAAGCTCACCCACCTAGTCATTGCACGCGGAGCTACTGAGATCGACGCTCCTGTTAGTAGCACCATCCTCACGTCTAGCGTCACGGTTACCGAGAACGTAACGCCCGAGAAGCGCTCACACGACTTCTCGTACTCGGCGTCCGCTAGAGAGCATATGAACTTTACCCTAACTATTGCTAGTGGCAGCGAGAGCCTATATGCTATACTTTAATATTACGTCCGCGTTATATCGAACTGAGTGACTTCCAAGAGGAAGGTTAGTATGGTTTAGCTTAGGCTCACTTACATGTTACTGCGCCAAGGGCTAACCTTGAACACGAGGATCGAAGTAGGATAAGGCAGACGTTGAAACGGGGTCAGCCTTCAGTAGTATTAAAGGTGTGTAACAAATTGATTTGTGAAATAACTCAGCTATTAGATTCAACCAAGCGTTGAAAGTCAAAACATGAGTTGAGTACGAAGGAGAGAAAGTAATAGGAAATTCTCCGGCTTATATCCTTTCTATCCTCAATACAATTTAGTTCTCTCTGCGTGCTCGGCCATTTTAGTAGAATGGCACACTCTACATTAACAAGCAGCCGGTGGGAGCAAGGGTGAGCAAGGGTGAGCAGACCTGAGCCGGGCCTGAGCCGACCTCAGCCACAGCGGCGCAGGATCACGTGAGCGGAGGGGGTTTGGCAGCGTGCAGATTGGGGTGTTGAAACGGGAGATTTGGCACTTGTGCTATTCCACGTAACTACAGGGGTCAGATATCTCCGTGGTCTGGAGTTAGCCATGCTATTGCAAAGAATGGCGGAAAAGGAACCGTTTGTAACTGTTGTGCTCGACTGCTGCTACTCTGGAAGTATCATCCGCCACGGCGTTACCGAACGTCGAGGCGTTCGGGGTGTGAAGTATGATGCTGCGATTGACGCGGCTTACCCCTTGGATCTTTCCCTTGCACGTCGGCCAACACGAGATATCCGCCAGCTCCAAGGATGGCTCATTAATCCGAGAAATGACACTATTCTTGCCGCCTGTGGGCCTCATGAAACGTCCCAAGAGCTACTAGTAGCGCACGAATACCGAAGCGGTCCTTTATCTCCCTTCTTGCTAAGGGCATTGAAGGTTTCCGATGGCTTTTTAACAATTCAATCGTTATACGACCATCTCCGACTCAAATTTCACGTTCGCCGGCCCGAGCAGAACCCCATGTGTTACGGCCGGAAGGACGTCTCGTTCTTCGGAGTTTTGATACCAGGTGCAGAAAGAAAGCATATTTCGGCATTGAGAGTGGGAGACAAGATCATCCTGGATGCAGGATCTGCTCATGGAATATGCACAGGAGACGAGTTCGCGATGTTCCCTCTCGGTCCAGAGAGTTCGTCTGAATCGCTGCATGGAAATATTCCTTCCTTATACACCCGAATCGAACAAGTCCGGCATTTGGTATCCGTTTTGGTGGAGACACATCCTCTTGATTCAGCGCTAAAAAGAGAGTCACGGTGACAGGCCACACCTCTCAGCCTACCCTCATGGTCGACTCCCATACGACTGCCGGAAGAAATACACGATCAACATAACCAATGGAGATTGGCTATGAACAACAAGCATTTTATACATCTGTCAGCCGACAACGCTTCGGGTGTCGATTACGAGTTTGAGGTCGCAGTGAACGAGAATGACGAATACCATATTCTTGATAGGCGCGGAGTTGCTATCCGCAGCTTACCTGCAGTTACCAGCACTGACGCATCTCACATCAGTAAGATGGCGACCATACTAGAACATCTCGCAACCTTTAAATATGTCGAAGGAATCGAAAACCAGACTCCAGATCGGACGTTCGAGCAATCTTTCACATGTTATCTCGAGGACAGCTCGAACAATCGAGTCGACTCTGGGCAGACATTATCTGTCAGGCACGATGAACCATTCACCCTGACCGTCATCAATCATGGGAGCGACCCGACTTACTTGACACTCTTTGACATGGGTCCTTTATGGCAAATCGAAGATATACTGACCGGTGGTGGGGAGATATTCAAGGTGGTAGCTCCTGGGCAAGCTACAGCCCATGGCACTGACCACACGGGCCGGCTGGATATCCCGCTGGGTTTCGAGATTCCTGAGGAGCTGACTATGATGGGGTACCATGATTGCGAGGACGCTGTCAAAGTCTTTGTCACTAGTAGAGCAAGCTCCTTTGTTGCGTTGGAGTCATCGAAACTGCCTAATTCCGCGACGGATCTCACTGGACGCTCGCGCGGGAGGAACGATTACCATGAACTGTCGGATTTCCTCTCTAGTTTGGCCACGCCAAATCGCCGACCCAATGCGGAACTGCCCGACGAGAAATGGATAACGACAACATTTTTCGTGCGGACTGTAAAGGAATAGAATAGTTCGGCGGGTATCAAAATGGACACAAATCGCTCGAGTCTGGTCAACCCCTCAGGACCCCTGAGTACTCGGTCAAATCCTTCTCTTCAATCACTGCTCCGTCTCTTGCTGTTTGTCCGTCTGGATAGCTGAGGGTATATCGCGCGTTTCCCGCAATTGTCTCGATCTTGTAAAGCCCTTCAGGCCGAGTAACGTCTGGATTAAGAAGGTATATCTGCTGCCCTGGTCGATATTTGCAAGACTTGTCTCTGTTAGCTAGTAATGCAAGACTGCAAAAATATGAACGCACATTGTCGTAGGGGGTAACTAATGCGCAGGCGGTAACTAATGGTCTCCCCAGGTCACCGCAAAACGTGAAGTGCGGACTCTCGGAGCTATTCCGAAATAGGTTAGTTCCCGAGTTTCAACGCTATTCTAGTTGGACGCCTCACCGATTTGAAGATCCCATGTTGCTTTCTCGAGATCGCTCGGGCAATGTAATTCCCAAATGTCAGAATGTGGCCGTAAACACGGCCAGGCTAGGCCTTTTATCCACGTTTCGCCAGCAGACACAGAAGGCAAACTGACGTGGCAGAAGGCAAAGGGCGAAAGGGCGCAAGGCTGATGTTGATACCATGCTTCGCCGCCGGCTTGGAAACCAATCAGTTTTGGTAGCTCCGCGGTCCTGAGCTGCAGGCTTCTTGAGTCTTTTCGAATCAAATCATTGATGAAGCTGAGCCACCCTTCGAGAGCTTTGTCCCCGGCCTCTAGTTAGTCCGTGAGCGAGCAATACAACCTCGTCGGGACACACGATATCAATTATTGTTCAATATGGCATATTGGAGAAGTGTTTCGCATAACCCCCATCTATATACTTACCTGAGTCCTTCCCTACTTGACACCCGCCCCCCAGAATCTTCCTCGCTCTCTTCCAGCCAACGGAGAAGGTCTGGCCCCCATAACATCTTTAAAATATCCATTTAATGATAACTGGTCGGGAATTGAATGGCTTAGCACTGGCCTTGAATAGTTGGAGGTTGAGGAGAGACTGGAACGAGTAGATTCGGTAGTGCTTAGCGAAAGTAAATATACGGCGCATCTTTCTTCTGTGTGAAGCTGCAGTGGTCGTGTGGTGGGAAAGATATATGTTGTTAGACGAGAAGACGGTTTACCAGCGGCTTAGATGTTTAGAGGCAAGTTACCGATACATCTAGCATAGAATATGTTAGTTACAAGGCTTTACAGTCGCGGTATAATAACTATATTCACTAAGACATAGGTTTAGGCTAGATTGTTTAGTGTATCTGATTATTATAATCTAACGAAATCCTAGCCTGGGCGGCGAGCTCTCCATTCCCATCCTCCACTAAATGGTACGGACTCCCCTAAGCCATCACCTGATCCCCCAGCGCCTTGCCATAGAAATCCGTACACCTTCCTGCAACTGTTTATGGAGTTCCGACGTCCTAACTAGAAACCGGGGGCAGTGGATACTACCTCCAATCTGCGTACACCGTGTTGACGCCGTCTAAGGTAGCCTAGCAAGTCCAACGAGGCGTATAAACTGTCTCATTCAGCTTATTTTGAGTATGTAGGGGCACCTCATGCAGTCGTAAGCGAGTAGCAGGGGGACAGCAGATGCACTTCCTATCTGCGTACACTGTGTTGACGCTGTCTGAGGTAGCCTAGCTAGTCTAACGGGGCGTACAAACCGTTTCATTCAGCTTATTTTAAGTATATAGGGGCACCTCATGCAGTCGTAAGTAAGTAGCAGATTACATAATAAGATGCTGTAAATTAAGCAGTGCAGGGAAGCAGCGGATAACACTTCTAATCTGCGTACACTGTGTTAACGCTGGCTAAGGTAGCCTAGCAAGTCTAACGGGGCGTACAAACTGTCTTGTTCATCATTTTCTAGAGGTGTTCAGGCAAGTCATGCGGCGATAAGCCACTGCGAAAGAGAGTATATAATGTTGAACTAATAGAAACCGGGGGCATCTGCGTACACCGTGTTGACGCTGTCTGAGGTAGCCTAGCAAGTCTGACAAGGTGTATAAACGGTCTTATTCATCTTTTTTAGGAGGCGCTGAGGCTAGTCGTGCAGCGGTAAACCACTGCGAAAGAGAGCACGTAACGTTGAACTAAAATCTGCGTACGCCCTGCTGACACTGTCTGGGGTAGCCTCGCGAGTTTACTGGTTGTCCAAAATGCCAAGTTTTTCTCTCGTTCGGACTGCTGAAAACACCATGAGGCTCCTCATGCAGTTGTAAACGAGTGTATGGATTTCTATCACGATATCTGCGTACACCCTGCTGACGCTGTCTGGGGTAGCCTCGCGAGTTTACTAGTTGTCCAAAATGTCAAGTTTTGCTCTCGTTCGGAATGCTGAAAATGCTATGAACCCACTCATGCAGCGGTAAAAGAGTTACAGTCACTCATTTCACATAGTCTGATTTGAGAGGCACGGAATTCGTCTTCGTATTCAAAGACCAATCTCACCATCGAGATTCCAACCCCAAGCAACCAGCTCTCAAATCTCGCCATCCTATGCCCATTATTCCCCCCCCTGTTGCCAACCCCACAGCCGCCACACCACGCCATGCAGGAAAGCAAAAAGGAAAGAGGCACGCTGCAAACTAGAAAGCAAACTTACTTGCTGCTGCGCTCGCTCTCGCCACCCCGGGAGGTCTTCCTCTCGCTGCCCAGACTGCCAGGACTGCCGCTCTTCCGCTCCGGATCAAAGAAGCTCATAGCCTTCGTGAAAGACTGCCTCAAAGTTAGCCATGGCCAGCTTCGACAAGTTATCCAGGTTGGAAGCGCCGTACCTTCTTGATGTTGAATTGCGAGCTCTTCTTCTGGAGAGATGGCCTCGGGCTCCTCAGACCAGCAGTAGCCTCCGGACTCCTCATGCCCCCGATACCCATGCTCGCCATCGCCTCTTTTGCCCTCCGCTCCGCGGCCCTCAGCTCCCTCAGCTCCTGCAGTACCGCATCAAGCGCCTCATCATCATCAATCCGCGCCTGCGGCAGCCCCCCGGGTTAGCACTATTCATTAACCAAAAAAAGTCCCCTCGGAACCTTTCTTTCAGCTCACCTTGGGCGCATACTCCCGGCGCGTATATTCCCTCTCCAGGTCCAGAATCGCCTGCGCCGTCTGCGTCAACTTCTTCGTGATCTCGACCGGGATGATCGGGCTGCCCGTGCGCCGCCCTTCGGCCAGCAACGCCGCGTGGTCCGCCTGGAACGCGGCGACGGCGTGCTGCACCGCGTACTTGAAGCGCACTTCGGCGTCGAGCGCGGCCTGGGAGCGCGTCGAGGACGTGGCGCTGCCGCTGGTGGTGGTGGTGGTGCGGCCCGGGTTGCTAGAGTTGGAGAACTGGTGCGCACGGCCGCCGTGGCGGGGTGGGAGGGGTGGAGGGATGCTACTGTCGCCGTAGCTGGGGAGCCGGAGGGCGGAGAGGTGCGAGGGGAGGGAGTTTGAGTTGAAGGACCATTCCGAGGACGGGTTCGTGGACCGGTGCGAGTTGTTGGGGTCCGTCATGGCGGAGGCGCGGTCGGGGAGGCTGGCGAGGTAGCCGTTGACCGTGGGGTCGGAGCGGGAGTGTGACTCTTGGAGCGGTGCGAAGGTCCTAGGAGGGAAGGGGAAGCCTTGGGAGTGGACGGCTAAAGGAGAAGCCGGTTCGGCATAGGAGTAGGCGTTCGAAGGATACTCCTGCTCGTAGACGGTAGGTAAGGGTGGTGTCGCCGGCTGGTGAATGGTGGTGTGAATATCGTGCGAGAAGATCTGTCCATGTCCCAGTCCAGCGTCAGATGGCTCCTCTTGGTCCTTTTGCTGCTCTTGCTGCTCTTGCTGCTCTTGCTGCTCTTGCTGCTCTTGCTGCTCTTGCTGCTCTTGCTGCTCTTGCTCATCGTGCTCGTCGTCGCCCTCGTTATCGTTATCTCTTCCTTCCAACAACCTCAAAGCCAGATCGAAAGCCCGCTCCCTCTCCTCTGGACTGGCCAGCTCCTCGTCTAACATGTTTGGCGACGCTGGCAATCTTGCGCTAAGCTCTTCCAGGCTCATCTTCGAGAGGAGCACGTCGGGACTGACAGTTCTGTTGCGGTGTGCTGTTGTAGAGACTGACAAGTGTTGAAGTTGTAGAAGAGGAGGAGGCGCAGCGAGGCCTCTATCAGCGCGTCGTGCGGTGAAGCCAACTGCACGCGTCGCGGGTGCTCTTCTTATTGAGTTGTGTGCGGGCAAAACTTCGGGGGCCGGTGGAAAACGAGGCTGCGGGTATTCGCACGTGGCTAACGGGTTGTCCCTATGACCGTTAGTGACGTCGAGGTTGTGCGGGAGACGGCGGTGCAGACGTACCATTCCGCGAATATCGGAACGTCGAAGTAGCCGAGCTCTTCAGAGATTCTATCCAACTGAAGCGTCCTAGGGCCAGCTGTTCTAGACACAATGAGGCCCGAGATACGAGGCGGATATTCACTACTGGCGTTTAAGACTCGCTGAAGAGGCTGGACGTGCAGACCTTCTAGGATGAGGGGCTGTTCAGCTCTCAGATCAAGACCGGGTCTGTGGCTCTCATGGCCTTCACCTAATGATGTCGGAAATCCCTCGCTAGCCGAAGCGAGAGATGAGCTGCTTCGAGTCGATGCCGACAAGTGCGAGAACTGGGCAATCGCTTCGTTTAGCTCATGTTGGAGCGCGTTAAGGATGGATATGTTTGAGGAGTCATCTGGATCGATAATGCACCCAGTCCGTTCGTCGACATGGTCCTGGATTCTGCAAAGAAAGTTGGGTCTCGAGAAGCGGTCTAAGTTGGCGACAATGCATAGTTAGTCTCGCTGTTGGCAATATGAGCGTTGTCTGGAAGACTAACCTTTCATACCGACTCCCGATGTACAAGAATATACTTGAGAAAAAGGCATCTCCATCTGAGTCTACGGTTAATGCTAATATAGCTGGATTATATGAGCTAGACATTACCAGACTTTTGTAGACATATACGCTGTATGAATGGGCGCTTCGATTAAGTGAATGGAATCTATATCTGCTGGCTGTACACGCATATACAGTCGTGTACCATCATGCATCGAAGTCTTTCTAGGCTCGCTGCATGTCCACGCTGGCACATGAAGGTGTTGACGAAGCTCAAAGTGTAAATTGGATCTCGTGGTCGGGATTCGAAGCTTTACCAAAGAAAGAGCGCGTGAGCTGATGGAGCTGGCAGTAGCCACGTTGGTGAATGTGAATCATAGCAACAGGGACCGATATTACCCGTAAGACCTTAACATGACCGGGCGTATGACATCTTGAGGGGGTGGTTGACACGTTCATTTTTACGCCGCTGATTTATCGTTGGGTTGGTGAATGGATGAGTAGTGAGAGGATCATGGTTGTGTCCAATCTTTGCTGGAAGTCACATCATGACGAGACCGGAAATGAATGAGTAATATCGAGGAAATGTCGAGTAGAGTATGTGAGTGGAAGGGATAGAGGCAGAGTGATGATGGACACGACAAAAATGAGACTCTGGATTGGGGTGTCTGGAGCACTACAAGGACTATGAATCTGGAGAACAGCTTACTGAACTGTTAAGACTACCTGTATATGTACGTGAGATTTCGCTATAAGTTACTTATCAGTGGAAGGAGATGGTCGAAGACTAATAGGTGCTCAGCGTAAACGCAAGACTTGATCGATATTGTATTTTCAAAGAAGCACCCACCGCATCGATGCAACGACAACGCTCACATCAGCCAAACTAGACACTCTAGACTGCTGAGTATGGCACTAGCAATCGCATCCCACTCCGAAGCAAACACTTAGGCATGCTTAAAACTCCCGATAGCAGCATGTACGCCGCAAACGCCAGAAAACCCATCCACCGATCCGTTCCTGACCAGCCACCCAGACCCAAGGTAAATGCTGTCAACTATGTACAAGGACGAAGGGAATGGAAAGTGATGCTCAACGTGAGGGATATACCGCAGGTAGAACAATATGAAATCGGTGTGAGCTTTTGCCCACACAGGCCAAATCTTGGAAGTTTACCTTTTGAGATAAGAATGGTCTGTGAGCTCATCTTGCGCGATCCAATTCAAGTATCTCCTGGCCTTCGCGTTTCAGCTCAAACGTTGCTTGTTTAAGGCTTTCGTAAGTCAGCATCGTCGTCATGGCCGCCGGCACCGCGCGAACCATGTTGGTCCCCATGCCGTTATAGAAAGCTCTCCAGCCTTCCTCAGCCAAGATCGTCCTACATGTTCGTATGACGCCACGGTACCGTAGAACGTTGACCATTCCATCGGATGATGCCGTTCCTGGTGGTCGAGTTTGATATCCATGCGCATGACCGCCACGGAAGGCAATCTCCTCGGGAGACGCTGTCGGCAAAGAGCGCTGCTGCGTTTGCAGCCTCGTTCGGAGGACTTCGTGCGGATATGTCGCAGAGGTGGCGCATATCTTACTAAGGAATGTGGCCCCTAGGATTCCAAGCCAATGGATGTCTTCTTCCGTTGATGCCTGTCCCATTTCCAGACCAGTGAACTTCATTTTGAAGAATTCGTATAGTGGGAACTGAATTGCAACATGCGTTAGGCCGAGCAACGCGGGAGAGAGGCCTGAATAGAACGCTGCCAGGCCTTCACTCTTGTACATCTTCCGAAAGGCATCCATAGTCCCTTTGTACTGCCATGGTGGTCGGTGTTCTTCCGATGCTCGCGAACTGACTTGTGACATCAGGCGCGTCTTGATCACCCATATAGGGTTTGTCGCCAGCGTCGAACAGGCCCCGGCAGAAATGGAAGCGGATATCCGGGCTACCCATTTGTTCTCTGAAAGCTTTGTCAGCATTGTTTATGAGAGGGGTATTCACCAACACTGACCAATACGTTCGTATAGGTAGTCCTTTGAGGCATCGTAGACACTCATATAGACAGCCCAGGTGGGCAGGTATCCTAGCAACATTGGCCCAAGGCCTCTGTACATACCGCGCACTCCATCCTCCTTCCAGATGACCCGCGCGGTCCCGAGCAGTCCGTTGTAGATCGCTCGCGTATGTCTGACATTGTTTCGAGGCCGAAAAGACCCTTGAGCCTGAAGACGAGTTTTGATTACGTCTAGCGGACAAGTGACTATACCGGAAGCCACACCGGCAGAGGCGCCGCAGAAGCCATTGATGGAGGAACTGGAGAGTCCGGCGCAGAAGACTGCGAGACTAGAAGAGAATGAGCGGGTGCCTGGTACATGATTGGAAGTGCCGGTCGAAGACACCATGGCCGTCGTCGGCGCATACCGTTGTTGTGAGTGTCTCGGGGACGGCGGCGAAGGGCTATCTTGTGCGGACATGGTGAGAGCTAGCCACACACCATGGGTAAGCCTAAGTCAAAGAGCCCATGGAGGGCATATTGGAGCTATGGAAGGGGGTGTCGCACTTCCCGTCGTCCCCTTCAAAGTGCCTCAGTGTGCGGAGCCCCGCAGCACTTGAGTGACACTGGGCACAATGGCTAACGATTGAACAGCTCCATTGACGGGTGGACGCAGAGGTGAAGCCGTGGTGGGGGGGAGAACAAAGCGGTGCTTTTGGGAGGCTTGTCAGCAGGCAAAAGAAAGCTCGCGGTGCTGAGGGAATGGTGGACACGCTCGGGCGGAGAGGTGAACTCTGGGCACGCGGACTCGAGCAAAGACAGCAGAAGTTGCGCAAAGGCGGATGGAGTGGAGTGGGGGCACAGGGCCTGTCACCAAGCTCGGAGGAAGTGCCAAGCCGCCGCCAATTCGTTTCGCTCACTGGACGACTTCACCTGCCAGCATCTGCAACCACCACCTCGACCTCCGCCCGAGCCTCTACTGTCGCCCCGACAGCCATTGCAATCATGTCGCAGCCCTCCCTCGCGCCCTTTGTCCTCAAGCGGCAGTGGCTGACCCGGTGGATGAAGCCATTGGCAAACTGGTATGCCAATGCGTCGGGCTACAGGAAGCTCGGCTTGAGGTACGACAACCCTCCTCGAACCCAATTGCTCTGGCAGAGCATCTTGGAGCCCTCGAAAACTATTGTCTTTGATATGGAGGGTGTATCTGACTTGGTGTGATCCACAGAGCCGATGACCTGATCCCGGAGGAGAACGACACCGTGCTTCTCGCCCTCAAGCGACTCCCTCCCAAGGAAGCCTACGACCGTGTTTTCCGCATGCGACGTGCATTCCAGGTTTGAGCGCCGGACAAATGCTGATTGGACAATTGCTAAGATGTGCCAGCTTTCGCTATCCCACCAGCTTCTCCCTAAGGAAGAGCACACAAAGCCGGAGGAGGTAAAGCAAACTCGATACTAGCGACCATACTGCAAGACTGACAGGCTTAGGATGTTCCATATCTGACCCCTCTCATCCAAGAGATCGAGGCCGAGCTTAAGGAGCGCGAAGATTTGGAGGCGATGGTGATAGAAAAGCCAACGGTGCAAAAGAAGCACGGCCCCAAGCTGTACCATTAGAGAATTGGAGGGCAAGAGCGAAAATCTCCTTGATACTCGGAGTGTGTTTATGTGCATTAGAGTGTATATCAGCTGCATCAAAACGTCGAGTTCGCCCATCTTTCTTTGCTTGCGCAGGACCCCTCAATATATCAAACTGTAAATCTTGTGTCGTCACTTACCCACGATCTCTTGTGCGGAACCCTAAGAGATGGCATTTTAGTCGTCGGATTGTGCTCTGAAGTGATTCCAGGCGTGGCGCAGTTTCAAGGCAATCAGATCTCATCGAGTCTTTAGTTGACCTCAATTCTGTTTTCAGGTGCTAACCTTGACAAAACTCGATACTCAATTTCGGCATAGCCTGAAATGTGACTGCTGCATGCTGTTTTCCATCAAATCGTTGCTATTGCTCGAAGATATTAGATGAGATCGATGACGCTTGGTGGCCTTGCGAGCCAACATGAAGCACTTTGAACATGTGAATACCACAGTCGAATGATTGGAACACAGGTCCCGAAACAACCTAGTTAGTTCTATCTATATTCTATGCTTTCATATTTGCTTAAAGTGATTATGAAAAGAACGCCACTAATTGGTCACATAAGCAGCCAGCATTCTTGGCCTCGGAACTCCGGTCATGTGGCAGCGCGAATGTCAGCGCGAACCTCGACCTCATCCACTCGACGCGTGAGCTTCTCACCGTTGCATGTCGCTGCGAACGATACCTTTCAAACCTAGTTTCCTATCAAGGGTCTCGAAAGTATACAAAACCTCTTACCCTCAGTCCAGGCTAAATTTCTAAGAAAACCCGCAGAAATCAACTCCATCCAATCTACGTCATCCAGCCTTTTCCACCATGGCTCTCCGCCGCTCCACGCGCCGTTCTACAGGCACTGCTGGTGATGTGCCTGAACCTATTGTTCAAAATGGCACTCCAAAGTCTACAACTGCAAAGAAACCCAAGACTGCATCTACCAAAGCCCCCGCAGCCTCCCAGAAGCGCAAACCCGCAGCCTCCAAGAAGCGCAAACCCGCAGCATCCCCATCCTCACCGATCGAACCCTCGAAAAGCCTCCCAGAACCTGAACCCGAGTTCACAGCCCCAACAACCCCCACAGCCAAGCGCCGCAGAACACAACCGGCAAAAGATGCACCCAAACCGCCTCCCATCACGCCCACGCCCTCAGGAATCGGTCTCATGGTCTCCTCCTCCCCGATCCCGTTCCCAAGCAACATCAGCACAAAGCAGAAGCCACGCCCAGCAGAACCACACGCCACCAACGCGGTGTTATCCACTCCCGGTGGATCGCGGGTCTCGGCCTATACGTCTTCACCCGTGAAGCAGCCTTCTCTCGACGCAGTGCCAGAAGAAGTGCCAGAAGCAGAACCTACCCCCAAGAAAGCCAAGCGCGCAAAGAAAGCTGCGATAGTAACCGGCCCAGCCCTCGGCGTGCCCCCACCCACCTCGACAACCGAGACTCTTCTGCAAGACGCGTGCGCCCATTTACTAAAAGTCGACCCCAAGCTCGCCCCCGTGATCGAGCAACACCACTGCAAGATGTTCTCGCCCGAAGGCCTTCAGGAAGTGGTGGAGCCGTTCCAAGCACTCGCGAGTGGAATTATAGGACAGCAGGTACTTACTCACCCCTCTGCTTTTCCCAAAAACTTCATATGATCATGTTCAAAGCCCACTTCTACTCTTTATCATAAATAAAATAAGTAATCTAACCACTCGATCCCCAGGTCTCCGGCGCCGCCGCCGCCTCTATAAAGCGCAAATTCATCACCCTCTTTCCCCCATCCTCCTCCGCCGACTCCACCTCCTCCTTCCCCGCCCCCGCTCTCGTCGCCAGCACCCCCCTCGAAACGCTCCGCACAGCCGGCCTCTCGCAACGCAAAGCCGAGTACATCCAAGGCCTGGCCCAAAAATTCGCGTCCGGCGAACTCAGCGCGCAGAAACTGGCCTCCGCGACCGACGACGAAGTGATGGAGATGCTGATCGCCGTGCGTGGATTGGGCCGGTGGAGCGTGGAGATGTTTGCGTGTTTCAGCCTGAAGCGGTGCGATGTGTTTAGTACTGGTGATTTGGGGGTGCAGTGAGTTGAATCCATCCAGTTTTGATATCTGAGTGTGGACACGAGTGCTGATTTGTGTGTTTTGCAGGCGCGGCATGGCTGCTTATGTTGGTAAGGATGTGGCGAAGCTGAAAGGGAAGGGTGGCAAGTGGAAGTATATGAGTGAGCAGGATATGCTAGATATGGCGGCCAAGTTCTCGCCGTACAGGTACGTGTTTCCCGCATTTATACTCGCAATGTGTGGGAGATGAAGGAGCTAACGGGCAGTAGGAGTCTGTTTATGTGGTATATGTGGAGAATTGAGGATGTTGATGTTAGTGTTATGCAGGGTACTTGAGAGAATGATGGGTCACTGAGTTAGGGACGGTAGCGGAGACAAAAGATAGTTATGTGACAAATGTTGTATGTAGGTACAAGTCTTCTCAGGAAATATCGACCATTTCTTATGCGATACCTGGTGGTATCATTTGTGTGAAGTCTTCTGCCATTGCTTAGGGCTCCAAAGTACGTTCATGAGTGTGCGAATGCCATCTCGTATGAGTGTTTAACTCATATCCTAACTCCGCCGTTTAAGGGGACTTGCCTTGACGTGCCCACTGTTCCTTAGAGTACCGACCCTACTTGTGCTGGTTTCTCCTTCGCCTCCAACCATCGAGGTCCACTGCTACGCAGTTCAATCCCCGACCACTTACCCTTAAACAACGGGACTTAAGATGTTGATGGGAGCTAGACCTTCTTCACTAGCAAGAGTTGGAGTCGCGCATAGATACCACTCACTACACGTTCGTTAAAATCTCACACTTCCAGGGTCCAACTTCAAACCTCTCCTTACATACCTACCATTTCTTCGCACCATCCAACTAACCAAACAGACACAGACGTAAACCACTCAGCGATCCCCAAAAAGGATCTTGACCGACTACAGCGCAAGAGCGCAGTGGTAGCTGGGTGGGCTCGTTTCTGCTATTTCGTTTTGCCAAGTTCGATTGGAGTTTTCGCATCCCACTGGGAATATGGACGGGGTTTTCTATTCCTATGAGCATAGAAGACGTTTGCGCGCGCATATAGCACCTCGAATTCCTCGCGAAGAAGCTCAGACGTAGCAGAAAGCTCTATACAAGCAAGCTCTATACACATTAGAATCACATTCAAGCTATTTAGACACATTCTACAGCGCTTCTCTCAGCAGACTCTAAATCGCGAGCTGGGCATTGTACCTTTATCTACGCGCGCGTCGAGTATATCGACGACCTCCACGAGGGGGTAACCAGACTGTGCTTGTCGATGCGACGGACGAAACGCTTCAGAATCAGACCCACCCCCTCACCACATGAACCGTTGGATCTTCCCCGGCTCCTGCGGCCACACGAACCCCCGATACAGGAAAATGTACGCCGTAACAGTGTTCACAGCCAAATGCCATCCCGTCTCCAGACACAACCGCAGGTCATACCCTTGCCAGAGCGCAGGAACTTTCCCCGTCACACCACTGAGCGGCTTCGACGCGATTTTCTCGGCGCGTGGTGTGCTTGAAGAACCACCCCCCGCGGCCGTGCTGGGGACATGAAGCCGCCACATAATCCACGGAATGATAAAGTAGCGCGGCTCGACCAAAGGAGCCGTAACGACCGAAAGCGTCGTTGTCGCAAGCCACACGAGGACAAAACTGGCCGGGCAGGAATGATCTCCCGCGGGTGCGGCGGCGCGTTTCAGCTCCTTGCCGCGACTCGTTTTCGACGACGACTCCGCTTGATTTGGAATTTGAGAGTCGCGGGAGATACCGAGGGTGTGCATCACAAGCCACCCGCAGCAGTAGTATGCAGGTACGGCGAGGTATTTGAGTTGTGGGTGGTGTCGGAGGATCCGGAACACGTAGAAGACGTAATGGCGGTTGTCTGCTAGGGTGAAGGGGTGGATGATGGTGTTGTAGTGAACGGTGAGGGTTGCTAGTATCATGCAGATGATAGCGATGATGATTCGTGGTGGTTTGGAGGTGGTTGGGATAGATAGGTGGGCCTCTAGGAATGGTTGGATCTTCCCTTGGAAGAGTCGGTTGCTCAGTGGTGTTAGGAAGAGCGGAATGGTAAGCGGGAATGAGAAGAAGAAGATGTATGGCCAGATGTAAAGCATCTGTGAGAAATGCAAAGTTGCAACATGGTTTGATTTGTCACCTGGTGAGTTAGCAGTGTGTATGAGAGCTTGTTGATATTGAGCATACCGAGAACAACACCACCATTCCAGGCTACGAAGCCACCAAAAGCTACTAATAGGGTGAAATAGGGTACGGCAACCTTCATAAGAGACGGTAATCTTCCTACAGCTGCTAGGCCTGCAGAAACAATGACGATGAAATAATCTGCGGGAGTTTAGACAGATTGCCTTACGGAAGAACGACATGACTAATTACCTTCTACTCCCGCCTGATTCACAGGGCAGTCATATAGTGTGGAATGTGTCCAGCTATGTTTCAGAGCCTCCAGTGGAGTCTGTTTCGTAGTGGCGTTATTCTCAGCAGATGCCCTTCCGTTTTTGAGCACTTCCAACACGGCCAAGCCAGCAGGAAACACAGCCACCCAGAAGATGTTCGTCTGTCGAAATAGGAGTGCTACGATACCTAGTAGTATCGTTTGGACTGTAGATCCCAGCTCAGATGCTCTGGGTCGCCGTGATTGTAGGAGCGTTATGTAGCTCTCCAAGACGCATAGCGTTGACACAACGTCTGTGTAGTATAACGCAGAGAAGAAGAACAACGGAGGAAAAAGGGAAATGTTGAGCGCGGAGTGAGCATCAAATAAAAAGCCCTGCAATCTCCGCCCACTTTGGAAATCCACTCGGTTCGCTTCCTTCCCTCTTGCTTCACGGAGAAGCCGCAATATCCTGAAGGATGACAATAATATACCACATATTGCGGTGATATTGACAAGTCTTAGGATGTCTATATCGCAACGGCCCGTAACCAGGTAGACTAGATATGAAACGAGATATCTGATAAGGACATTAGAGGAAGAAACATGTGCATTGAGAGGACAGATTTACAATCCTGGGGGCGTCGTGATTTTAGGATCCCACTGACTAAATGCACCAGAGCAGTAGACTTGTGCCTGTCGAACATGAAACACTTCATCCTATGAGTTCATATTAGATGTTGAGGTATGGCATAATGCTCCTTGGGCACATACTAAATACGGATCAGGGACAATCGAAGACAGTTTGCGCTGCCATACTGCGCTGACTACCGCTATGCAGACCAATGCAGTCCGCGACGCCCACAAATCGCTGTTGGAGAAGCTCATTTCATTGCTAAGTTCAGGTGAAGTTGAGAATTTTCAAATGACGAAGTATTGTTGATGGATGCAGGTCAGATTTATGGACCTCACAAAAGCACATCGCTAAACTCGACGCGCCCAAGGGTCCTTCACTACCACCAACGAACTCTCATCCTTCTCCCTCCACCATACAACCACCACAATGGCTCTCCCTCTCCCCCCAGGCCTCACGCCCCCCGAAATCGCCTTTCTCTGCGAAATGGAGCTCGTCACCGTGATCCCCCGTCAACGGCTCGAAGGACTAGACTTGCTAGGCGTGAGTTGAACCCCTCCACACAACTCCGCAAAGCACCACACACACTGTACGTCCCAACCAGCTCTCACAGACAGCCCCTATGCCGCTCTCTTCATCCACCCCGCCCAAATCACTCAAACTACTCAACTACAATTCCGACTAAACTAACCAGCTTCACACAGGGCCGCACACCCCCCCTCCACCCCCCCCAACGCGCCAACCTCCCCCTCTGGCTCGCCCTCCTCCTGAAACGCCAACGCCGCGCCAACATCCTCCCGCCCCCCTGGCTGTCCCCGCCCGCCCTCGCCGCCATTCTCGAGCTCGAAAGCACCGCCCACGCCGCCGCGCCGCCGCGCCTGCCCCTCGCACCGCCCGGCATCCTGCCCATCTCGCCGCCCTTCCTGCCCTCCAGCACCGCCGACGCGCCGCGCGACGCACTGCCGTACCACTGGCTCGAGCTGGGCGAGATACTGCTGGAGGCCGCGAGCGACGACTTCGAGGACCCGGATGCGGTGAGGCGGCTCATGCGCGATCTGCGCGAGGTGCGCATGGCGAATATGCGCAAAGGGGTCGAGGTGTTTGATGCGCAGGGGGGGCTGAGTATGACGGGGTTTGGGGGCATGGAGGTGGCGGAGGGGCGGGCGTTTATTGGGGGGGTGATTGATGGGTTGAGGTTAGTTTTGCGGTCTTTTTCGTTGTTGCTGTTAGCGTTGAGGGGAGGGGAGGCAAGGGATTCATGGAGCGCGGGGTATAGGTCGATGGGTATTTGCAAAGTGGGATGGTATGGGAAGAGGGCAGCAGTCAAGTTGGATGTAACAGCGTACTGATTCATGCCCACAGGAAGATCGGCGCCGCGCGCGAGCGCAGCGGCGATGGCGACCAGGACGATCAGGATAATGGGTTTCCGTCGACGGCGGACGACTACGATGACGAGATGGATATGTGAGGGGGGGGGGGGTCTCGCATCTTGGCCATCGCTCACGGCTTTATCGACGCCTGGACCTGAGGTTGGACTTCCAGGCTGGTAGAGTGGAGTACGATTCATGAATCAAACGTTAAGTCGCGACATGCTCTCGTGCTTCAGGGAGATCGTGGGGAATACGACTCGTGGATACGCTTTGGGTTACGACGTGCTGTCGTACTCGTGCTCTGGGGCGAACTCACAACAGCCACGCCCTGTCGGTGAGGGCGTTGAACCTCAACAGCGAACAGTTTTTGGCTGAGAGACTATAGAGGAGCCTCGTAACTCTACATATGAAGGGGATACATAAGAAGGTTTGTCGGCATCACCGGCAACACGGCGACGAGGCTGCGGAGAAACTGTGGTATAATCTCGTATAGCGGCGTCTCACGGGCCGCTCTCTTCAACCACGACTCATACACAACGGCAACAATCCACGGCAAAGAACCAAAATAGCCAAATAGATAGCAAAGAACCAGCGTCGTGCTTGGCACTCAACTTACTTGCTTGAGCCGTCTAACATAGAACTGTGAGCGGGAGACATGCAACCGACGCTTAATCCAAACCCTTAAACCGCACATCCCAAAACCACACCACAAACGTCCTGCATTACCTATTCCAGCTCACACAGATAGTCCGCAAACGTTTTGGACCCTTGCGGGACCCGGCATGCCGCGCTAACTACCCTCTACAATAGCGTTAGAGAAGAATCACTACGGTATCCTTGGTATTGGCGGCGCTACGATCATAATTGATCGTGCATCGCAGGTTCGATGGATCGTGTCCATGAATCTTGCAAAGCGTCCCACGACTCATGTCGCGATTTGCCCTTATGTTGATCTATCGCGCAATCACATAATAATGGTCTGAGGTAATGTAAGATCTTCACTTTTCCTACCTGATCTATCCTACCCCTTTAGGAAAAAACATTCACCGTCTTCATCTTTTCTTCATCCGAAACCGCTCCAAGCTCTCGGTTCACCACGGGCCGAGAGCACGCTCCTCCGCTAGTGTCAGCAACCCAACGCCAGCCCGTGTCTTGAATCCTTCAGCAGTTCGCGATGACATAGAGGGGCCACAAACGTCCCGCAGCTTACCCAAACTCACCAAGACCTGCGCAGAACCCTTACCAAGGTCCAAGCCCTCTTTCTTCAAGGCACCCCTCTCGTCACGGGAGAGCAACCATGTTGCAGTTAACTGCACGCTGATCACAATCTTCCCGGACAACCAGGTACTGTAGGGGGAGCTCTCCCCCGTAACCCATGCATCCGTACACAAGGGTATCAATATACCCCTACCCTGCCCTATCCGGGCCCGAAGTTCGCTGCGACGAGCCGCAGAATATCCCAATTGCAGCCAATAACCCGCAGCGCTCGAGCGCACGCACAATCGATAACACGACCCAAGAGAACTCCAGAAAGCCGTTACCGTAGACAGGACCAGGACCAGGGGCAGCGGCCAGCACCCTGGGCGGCCCGCAATGCGGCCAGCATGCCTAGGACGAGCAAGAGGCCCGTTTGCAGGCGAAGCACGTTGTGCTTTGGTTGCGCGGCGGCGGTCCTCACGACCCCCTCGGTCACGACTCCACCTCTTTCCCTCCGGCGCATAAACAACCATCCCACCGCGATCCTCCTCGCGATCCTCCAATGTGCCCGCTCGGGCACCGGATTCGGCGTCTGCGAGTCACGTCCCTTCCCGCTTCTGCTTCGCAGTCAAGACATTATTCCGTGGGCGATCGCAAAAAAGGTGAGCTGTTTGAGAGTTTTTGCATGAGCGAACACCCTACCCTATCGAGGAGAGAGTGGTTTCACATGCGCCCGCTTTAAGCTCTCCATACACAACATCTCAGAAGTATGAGCCGAGGACGTTGTGCCTGCGGGGTGCGGGCAAGAGTGGTGTGCTGTTGACTAGCTTCTTTAAACTAGTGAAACGGTCGAACGCGTTGTGATCGAAAAGTAGTCAGAGATATCATACTGTACACTTTTGTCAAAAAGAGGGGACACAGGGACAAACCTTGAAGGTCCACTTGGTGATGTTTGAGAGGTGAGGATCTCTCCACCATCGCGATATAAGGGACTTGCCGGCATGTATGGGGTTAAGATCGTCGTTCCGAGGCCCTGAATCGGCCCGTTGTCCATGCTGTTCGAGGAAAATTTACCAGGTTAGCTGGACTTTTGAGGTTGTCGTCCCGAACTCCAGACGTTCGGGTTCGTATCGCTGTCATCATGCGCAAACCTTGATAACTTTGTTTATGCTTGACAGGACTCCCTTATGAAAACAGTGGATCATGGACCGCTCTCTTTAGCAAACTCGGAAGTTTGGTTGACCTCGGGAGACCTAAGTATTGCACACGAGACTTTCGGAGCCGTCTGTCTTTAGCACCAAAACTTGCGGTCTGGTATGTAGGCTAGCACCTGTTGAAACTGCGACGTTTATTGAAGCTAAACAACGGTTGAGTATAGCGGATCTGCGCCCACGCAAAACGGACGATACGCCAGGCCATCGGCCGTCGGCCGCGGGAACGTCTTCAGGACGGCGTCCGGCAGAAACTACTGCTATCTACGGAGCATCCCCGAGAAGATCACCAAACTCCAGCAGGGTTAGCCTCTCAAGTTCCAGGCTGACATGCCCGCATCAGGAACATTGACGCTAAAGAGCAGGCCAAACCCTGATGCATAGCAGGGCCGAATCGTGCTTCTGACGGTACTGACGACAACTGAACATGGATGGACTTGTGGATGGCAGTATCGGGATCGACGAGAGCAGAACAACGTCACTTCCAAGCGTCCTGGCACTCTCGTCCGACTTGCCGCACAGGAGAACGAATCCGGTGCAGCTGAAAACTGGGATGGGCGCGGATTTCGTCATGGGAGAGGGTGAAGTGGGCTGGACTCTATTTCGAGTTTGCTGGATGTCAGTGGCTGCAGACGGATTTTGAGGTGGCGGATGCTATGTAGAGAGGCAAGCGGCGATGGCGATGGTGAAGGAAATTGCAGTCGCGTCTCTTCAGGCCTGAATGGATTCTGGAACGCCAACGAGTCGCGCAGTTATCGTAGAAGGTTCAGCGTGGCCACTCAGCTGGCCAATACTTGCGCTTTATTGAATGGAAGGAAGGTAACGTGAGGTTGGGAAACAGCCCGAAAGAGTTGTGCACGATAATTGTTAGGCATTCGTCAATAATTGGCTGCGTTCTTCGTCATGCGCACGAGAGGAAGCGCCCTGAGAGCTGGAGTGATGATGTCGCAGGCCGCAGCCCCTGCCGATAAACATTCGATAGATCTGATCTGCACCCCACAGCCGCAGATGGAGACGGTGCCAATGACAATCGAAAGGCGATGCGGCGGTGCGGCAGATGGGCAGCTGGCCGGCGACGATGCTCTCAGCGGTTCCCACAAGTGCACACATCCTCGGCAAAGGCAGTGCTGCCCAAGAGGCGCCCTCCATGTGGCAAAGACGGGCCTTGGCCGGCGTCGAAGCCGGACTCGGAGATTATGGCAGCGTGGGGTTGTGGAGGGCTGAGACACGGCCGCTGAGAAATGAGGCCTTTCGATAAGTTTGTGCGACATGGTGGTTGGCTGGAGTTGCAAATCGCCAGAGTCATTACCAGCGTGCTGGGAGCGTTGGTGTCAGCAAGCACGAAAAGATGCCGCATCGGGGAGCGTGCAGCACGCAGCTCTCCCAGACGTCAGGCCCGGCGGGAACAGCTGCACCGTCGGTGGCCTCGCATTGCCAGCGTGTCTCCCGCCGTCGCACCGCATCTTGACAGCGTGGTCAACGTGCTTGTGCCACTATCGCGAGACGTCTCCCCAAGTGCTGCTGCTCGGGGCCGTCTCGAAGACTTGAAAAACGAGGCGTACAGGACTCGAGGCACGGAAATGCGACAGCCACGGCCGCGAGATCTGAGACCGGTCGGCTATCGCTAGCAGTTCCAATTGGCCGGATGGACCCGTGCTCGGCAGGGCTTCATGCTGCTGCCGTCTGATTTGGCTGGTCGACGACCAGGCCTCCACCGCTGTGCAGCGATCGCAGCAACGGTTTCTTGGCCGCATTGCTCTGCGCGCTTGTTCCGAGTCCCTGAGTCTGCCGCTGCCCCGTGGCTTTGCTACCTCGTTTCTGCCAACGTGAGATGATGCTCGCCATGCACTTCGCGGTGGACTGATACTTGAGAACACGAGCGCGATAAAAGCTTCGCGGCGTGTATCTGTGGGGCTGGGAAGCATCCAGGTACAGGTTCCTCCACGCAGAAGGCCCCGTATGTGGGGATCTGGCCGTGGAGTGGCCGTGGATCTGGTGCCTGAGGATTGCAGGTGGCTTCGATCTAGAGTGAACTGAGGTCGCCGTACTGCGTCCTTCGCGGCAGCAGCAGCACAGCCGCGAGGATCCGCGGCGATGTTCCTTGCGTTTGTAGTGCCACAATTGCATGATATTGTGAATTGCGACGAGGTGTGCATTAGCAGAGTCCTGGCGACGAGTGGGCGTCCGGGTCTGCAATTCTCGTCACGTCACAGCGCAGGGCCGCGAGCGGGCCAGCTGGGATCGCGGTACGGGCTGGAGAAGCTCACGACGCCACGAGAGAGCAGGAATAGACCACTGGCCGAAATCCTCCGGCTGAGGCAGTTGTTTCGCCCGCGCGTTGGCCGCCGTTGGGCGTCGACGAACGGCTGCTGTTTACTCGATATCTCCCGAGCACGCCGTCTGAAATCTAACAGCGCAGCTCCGTTCGATGCCTCCGGCCGGTGCTGATTGGCAGAGTTCGTGACGGTTTCGAGGCCGGTCCGACTGCAGATATCGCGGGGAGCTCGATGATCGCCCGCGAAGCCTCAAAACGGACGACGTGTGCAAAACGAGCCCTGGCCCCGGCCTCGCGTTGGAGCATCCGCCCGCAAGCCTCCATGCAGGCCGCTACTCTCTCGGTTCAGACCGTGCCCCCCAGCTCTGGTAGCGGAGCTCGACGCGTTGCTGTGGAGTGTGGAGGAGCAGAGTTTTCCGGCGTGCGTGATGTGGGCGGGACTGGGGCTCCCTCACAACGTCCCCGCCAGTTGGTCGCTGTTGGTGGGAGTTGGTGTACTCGCCGCAATATCGCCGCCCCCGCGGATTGGCCGGCGAGGGGCTTGGTGATGAGTCTCGTGTGATTGCGGTTCGACGTTGCGGTCCGTGAGGTGCAAGGTGTGCCAGGGGAGACGGCCAGCGTGCCAGTCAGCACCGCATCGCTGCATGCTCCCCCTGGCGCTCAAAGTTCCCCACGCCACTTGCACGCTTGGGCTGCGTTCACGGAGCCGGGGGCGCGCTGCGAGGCCGGGCCAAGGCCCTAGGCGCAATTCACTGCTGGACAGTGGTCGTGTCGCTGCGAGCCCGCCCGTGCAGGGCCTAGGGGTCCCTAGACGACAGCCGATACCACCTTAAACTGCTTCCGTCGCCCGCCGAGTACTCGAGGCAGATATTCCCCGTGTCGTGAAGACGTCGACTCCTTTGCCGCAGTCTGTCTCCAGTGTGTCTCTACGTACGCATCCTTGCGATTTCACTCTTTCCACTGCCTTCACCACCGCGTCGTTGCGTCTACTTCTGTCTCTATATCGGCCCTTGACTAGGCCCCGCCTTCTACAGCGACACCCTTGCATTAGCTCCTGCTCGCTCGATATATCGTGGCCTCCACCTCCACCTGCCGCCGCCCGCGTGGTCTTTGAAAAACCTCAGAAGAAACAGAGTGCGTGTTGAATTCGCCGACAGTCATTGCACGCGTCGGCCCTGTCCTGCGGCACGCCTGCGGCCCAGAAACCCAGCCCGTCTGACGCAAGTCGCCAAACTCGGCGAACCGTTTCAACAGACGCAGCATCGCTGTCCATGGTGCTTGTCGTATTGCAACAACATTCCGGGATCGCGGTATAAGCATCTCCTCTCTGCGGACGATCCGACAGCTAGCTCGCGCAATTTCCCCTCGGCTTCGAATTGTGCATCTTGAGACAGCTCAATTGGGCTCCTGAGACATCTCACGGCTGTGCCCGCCCTATTGTGGAAATACGCAGGGCCGAGAAAACGGGTAGGTGCCTTTCCGTTGAGGCCGCATCGTCGACGCATTCCAGTTCGCCACCCCGCCTCTTGGCCCATTCCTCGCCCATTGGACTCACATAACACGAACGAGATCCGTACACTAACACCTACGCCACAGTAAACACCACAATTCTAACGTCTTGAAGTACCGCCCCGCTATCAAGGGATCTGATCGCATCAGCATCTATCGCCTTCGCCGAGGACCCGCCTGTCTCCATGAATTGGTCCCGCCAACTTAAAGCTGCGTTGCAAGATTAGAGGTTTCCAGTCCGAATTCAAGTTCTGCGTGCAAGAGAAGTCTGCTTGGTGATAGGACAGGCAACAGAGCCTCGACGCAATGGCCGACTTCCAGCATCTTAATCTCGACGAACCGCAATTCCATGCCAGTGCATTTGTGGCACCGCTAGTAATCAACAAATCGCCCCAGAGGTCGCGCAGCGCATCGCGACACACGCGGCAATCGTCCTCGAAGAGCATGAGCAGGAGGACGACGTCGATACGATCCCAGTCACAATCGCAAATCTCGCCGCCCCTTACGCCACGGGCGTCGAGAGAAGCACTACCCTCCGCCGAGCCCCAGGCCGAGTTCCACAACTACCTGCGCGCGTTCTACCACTTCCATCCAACGTCTACCGTTTCCTCGTCGACAGACGAATCATCAATTACCGTGCCGATCAACCAGGGCGATGTCATTCTAGTCCATTCAGTGCATCCAAACGGCTGGGCAGATGGCACGCTCCTCGCGTCAGGGGCGCGAGGCTGGCTCCCTACGAACTACTGCGAGGCTTATGACCACCAGTCCATCCGCAGTCTGCTGAGTGCTCTCACACATCTCTGGGACCTTGTGCGAGACGGCGAGAGTGGAGACCTGGACGTGTTCACGAAGCAAGACTATGTGAGGGGCATGATTGCAGGAGTGCGATTCTTCTTGGTAAGTCACGGCGTCATTCATCGTCGTAAGGGCGCTTGTGGCCGTATCTAACGTTGAACAAACAGGAGAAAACGCAGTGCTTGACAAGGGAGTCTGCGCTTATTGTTGCCCACGTTAGCCTGCGACGTATGAGAAAGGGCCTGCTCGGGGACCTTTCTTCACTTGTCAAGACCGCGAAGAAGCTCCAAGAGCTCCTCCAAAGCGCCGGATCGACACTCGCCGTGTTCGAAACGCTCGACGAGCTCGTGCTGAAGGCCTTCAAGCTCGTGACACGCGCGGTTCGGTTCCTCGACATCTGGGCGCAAGATGCCGTATCTGTGCCTGTGCCATTTGACTTCGACGAGTCGGCCAATAGGCCTCTGACTCCGCCAGTCGACTCAGCCGACGCTCAGATCGCGCCCGCAACACCGTCCTCAAACCTGGGGCCGAGCGAGGATCGCACTGCTGACCATGCAGCCGTCGTGTCACAAGCGAGCTCGTCGACACCACGGGACGAGCGGGAAGATTCGCGAAGCCGGCATCCACGAACACGTAGCCGCGCATCGTTCGCCTTTGCCCTTCCCCCCACAGAGTCCAGCGCACCACATTCGTCTTCGCTGCTAAGCGCCCAGCCTCAGTCGAAGCGCCTCTCCGTAACGCACCGACTGTCGTACACAGGCAAGTCGCAGAGCGTCCGCAGACAGAACCTTGCTTCGGAGAGGCTTTGCGCTGCACACGACTCCTTCCTAAGTTTCATCAGCATTTTCATTGGGCTGCACCTGCAGTCACGATCATCCTCAGAACTCCTCGTCACAACCCGCGACTCCGTCATTGCCTGTCGCCAGCTGCTCGCCGTCGTGGAAGAAGTATGGGAACGCGACTCGCAACGATCCGACCCGCTAGAGCACGCAAGAGCGACTATGTACTCCAAACTCTCCGAACTCGTGCAGGCGACGAAGGACATGTTCTCCAATTCTGAATCTGTGAATGGCGAGGAGGTGTTCACGCCGGACTCTGGGAAGCAACTGGTCATCGCTGCCACAAGCTGTGTTCGAGCAGCAGCCGAGTGCGTCACGAAAGCTACGATCGTTATCGAGCGTATCGGCGACTTTGAATTCGAGCAAGCTGGCCAGGGCATCTCGCAGACTATTCTCGAAGGCATCAACGCCCACTTAGATAAAGACACGGAGACCGGCCTTCCAGAGCCACAAGAAACGGACAAGCCATTGCCTGCAACGCCACAAGAACCAACCTCCCGACCACCTCCACCGCCACTACTGATATCGGAATCCAAACCCCTTCCGGAACCACCCGCGCCATCACCAATACTGAACCATGAAACCCTACACCCAGTCATCGTCGAGAGCCCGACTGCAGTATCGTTCAGATCGTCGAGATCGTCGCTACCACCACTCAGCCAGCTTCCCATTCCCACGCTTCCACAACCAAGCCCGTCAGAAGCCTCTCAGAGTCCTGCGAGTGCCACTCATCGTTTCTTTGGCAAAGCCGGGAGAGCAGACAGTGTCAATGTATCTGTGGCGGACTCAACTAGCACGTACCCTAACAGTGTCCGAGGCGACAGTGCAAGCATCATCTCAGAGGTCTCAACAAGAGCAACGACGCCAGATCATTCGCCTACAACCCGCCATGGCGACCAAGCCATGATGAGCAGCTTCGGCAGCACTTCCGAGCTTCACTCTATCGCAAGCGAGGAGACTACCGGACTGGAAGCTCAACTGCTTGAGAAGACCTTCGTACATGAGCTTATATACAACAAAGAAGGCCAGATTTCGGGAGGCTCATTGCCCGCCCTCGTGGAGCAGCTTACAACCCATGAGTCGACGCCTGATTCCATGTTCGTCACCACGTTCTACTTGACCTTTAGGCTCTTTACCACACCCGTCGATTTCGCGAACTGCCTCATCGACCGGTTCGACTACGTCGGCGACAGCCAGGAGGTTGGCGTACCTGTCCGCCTACGCGTGTACAATGTCTTCAAGGGCTGGTTGGAAACCCACTGGCAGTCCGACTGCGACCCTTTAGCTCTAGGCATCATTCTCGACTTCGCTACCGGAAAGCTGAGGACTGCCCTGCCTGCAGCTTCGAAGCGACTTGCCGAATTGGCCACGAAGGTTACTGAAGTGCGCGCTGGTGCCTTGGTGCCTCGTCTCATGTCCTCAATGGGCAAGACTGGAATCTCAAGTACCATCTATTCTGCTGCGGATAGCACAGCACCAAATCCCGTCATTTCAAAGAGCCAACTCAACGCCCTGAAGAACAAGACTTCACAGTGCAACATTCTCGACTTCGATCCTTTGGAGCTTGCCAGGCAGATTACCATCATCGAGTCGAAGCTCTTCTGCTCCATTCAGCCCTCTGAGCTTCTTGCGTCAGAATGGACGAAGAAAAATACTCAAAAAGCCGTCAATGTCCGTGCCATGTCGACGTTGTCCACGGATCTCGCAAATCTAGTCGCGGATACTATCCTCAGTCTAGAAGATCCCAAGAAACGAGCTATTGTCATCAAACACTGGGTCAAGATCTCAATGAAATGCCTAGAGCTAGCTAACTACGACTCGCTGATGGCGATTATCTGCTCGCTGAATTCCTCGATGGTACTTCGCCTGAAGCGAACATGGGAGTGTGTTTCCATGAAGACCAAAGCACGCCTCGAAGAGTTGAAGACTATTGTGGATGTCGGCCGAAACTATGCCGTCCTTCGCCAACGCCTACTCAACCACGTCGCTCCTTGCATCCCATTCGTCGGTATCTATCTGACTGATCTTACGTTCGTTGATGTCGGCAACCAGACTACCCGTCAGCTTCCCGGAGATGACGGCCACGAGGGGGTGTCTGTTATCAATTTCGATAAGCACATGCGGACTGCGAAGATCGTTGGCCAGCTGCAAAGCTTCCAGGTGCCATACCGCCTCGTTCCTATTCCAGAGATGCAGGATTGGATGGAGGCCCAGATCAAGCGAGTACGAGCCAGCGACCAGTCCAATGTACAGAGCTACTACCGTCGCTCGCTCTTACTGGAGCCACGCGAGCCTCCACCAGCCGTCAAGGCGACCCCACCAGTAGAGAGCAGTGCGCAGAGCATCACATCCAAGGATCGCTTCGATTTCCTAAGCACCTTCACGTTCTCTTCTGCATCAACCATTAAAGACCGATAGATTTGTTCGACGCGCCTCACGGCGAACGATTACCCTGCATAGTTCTCCCACCACCTCTTCCAGCTCTTGTATCATGTTTGATTTGGATATCATGACCGTGCACGGCAAACATGCGCGGGGCTCATTACATGGTATCCTACGGTCTTTTTTCTTCTTCTCTGGATGTTTTCATACTGGGTCTATGGCACCCAATTCTTTCCTTTACATGTCACGGTTACGATTCCAACGGCCCCTTCCGATTCCACTTTCTTTCCTTCTAGATACCACTGTGAGCGTTTAACATGGGATTTCCGGGGATTGGTGTTTGAGGGGTCTTTGTTGCGACAAGAGTCGCAAACACTCGTTCCTCACGGGACTACTGTTGAGGGACCTTACTTGCGATTCACTTTGTTCACGGGGTGTATCACGGGAAAAGCTTAGGAACTGCGGCATTGCGAATCTCGGGACGGGACATGGAGCTCGGATTGGGAAAAATGCTTTGTATCATATCTGAATTACTCTGAGGACAAAGTAATTACGGATATCAGAATTTAGGACGAGGACGGGTAATTTAAAGTGTAAACTCACTACAACGCTGTGTCTATGCTATTATGATGTGATAAGTGATGGGCGTTCCGCCAGTGGATTGTTTTAGTAAAGTCCAGTTGCTGCCCTACTATCCCGTGTCTCTCCTTATGCCCAACGATGAAATGGCTAATGCTAATAAGCGGATGATAGTGATATTCAAAAGCAGTTATAGCGCTTTCTTTGCTATAGTACGAAGTCCTTAGTGGTTGCGAATACCCATGCCATCTTGACATAGAACGATAACGGGAACTTCTGACGTGACGTCTCCACTTTCCGTTGTACTTCGCCTTGAGCAGCTGGCGTGACCATTTCGATGGCAGTTGACCGAGGACGAACAGACATTATGGACTTAAGTAGTAGATCCAAAAGAGAGACAGACGGGCGGTGAGGTAGGCAGTGAGTGTGGTTGGATAGAAGCACTGGAGTGCTGGCTGGAGACTTCGAAGGGTTGCAACGAGGTTTTAAATGTGAGGAGGGCAACAGCGAACAAGTCCTTGTGCGGTATGAACACATTAGAACAAAGGATAATGCGGTTATTTGACGGAGTACGTATTCTTAGCCAGCTAGCCTACGGAGTATGGTACGGTTAGCTCGGCTACCTTGATATAGAACACGGTTCCTATACTTAGCCCACACAGTTCTACGGTACGGCTACGTAAGCCTCCACACACACAGAGTATATATACGGCGTACGTAGCCTAGATAGATGCTCATCCAATACACCACTTACCTCGTTCAATGCATTGTTTCACCTCCATCCTCATTATTGGAGGGGTAAAAGGAAATGGCCTTTGTGATGGCCAACGTTTGCAAAGACACCCATCAGATGCTACCTCGAAACATTGCAACCAAATGCCCATTCGAGACAAAGGGTCCAGTGAACTGAAACTAGGAAGACTACTCGTAAGTACTATTGAAAAGCTTGAGGAGATTATATCAGTATAAGTGAATTGGCATAAAAATAGACTGTATCTTGGCGTTTCATCGGCTCTGCTCCGCTCATCTTCGGAGGCTCTCCAAAGTGTTGATTTGTGAACATCTGAATATCGCCAACTTAAGCACTACTTACTCAGGCCACAATTGCTCGACGGCAGTCTTTTTGGGACATGCTTGCGAAAAGCCCTGAGCGTCGGCGAGGAGGCTAAATTGAGAGGAGAGCCGTCACCACGGTGGCGCATCCCGTGAGCTGTCTGGTCTGCTGCTCCAACGTCCTCGGTCCTCCTCAGTGCAACTCGACTCCCTCTCTCAAGTCGAGCAATCCCCTATACATCTACCACTCATGAGCACTTTGATATCCTCCTTCATTATCGACCCTGTAGTCCGTCAAGCCCGCCGGTTCTCAACCGCATACCCTTCCGACGAGGCGCATAGCGATCGTGATCTTTCACATGGAACTCCACGTCCAGGTACAGCAGATGCCAGCCACGATGACCACGACGAGGCCGCCACAGCGGTAGAGAGGGGGGATGGCCAGCATTCGGATCTCCTCGGCGCATTTCGCCGATACTCGACGTTTATTCGTCGGGGGCGGCCAGAGTCACGACCACGGGAGCGCGCAGCTGTGGAGAACCCCGAGCTCGAGGCGTTATCTACTATCTCGACCACGGAAGAGACTCCGCGAGGCGTAGCTACGAGTGGCAGCCGCAGCACGACATCTCTCCCAATCCATGGTCCTGCAGATAGAGGCATGTCCCAGAACCCGACGCACGGCATGCCCCAGGGCCTCCGTCCGCTGAACAGGGCTGCTTCGACGCCCGTATATCCCGTGGCCGCCCACACCGAGCAAGAGAGGAGGGACAGAGCTGGCTCTGGGGGAGGGGGGAGCAATGCGCCCGTCAGGTCTGAGCTGCTGCCCGCAGACGATGGCATGCGCCATCTGAGGAGGAGGATACACGAGATACGGGACTTGAAGATATCAAACGACGAGAAGGCACGCATGATGCACTATCTCATGACGGAACGGTACCATCTTCTAAGACCACAGTCGCCAGTCAGCCTTGCGTCTCACGACCGTCCATTTACCCCTAGCTCTACGCACTCGATCCTCGACTCGGATATGCACGCCTCGTCCCCAATCTCAATGACATCTGACATCGACCCCGAGAATCCGTATAATCTCCGCCCTGGAGACACCTACCCTAGCTATCGGACGAGAGCGGTACGGCCTGGCGCGGACGGCACGGGCGACGACGACGATTTTGATACAGCGGAGGACGGAAGCTCGTATGGCTGCCAACATTACAAACGCAATGTTAAGGTCCAGTGCTACAGCTGTCGCCGGTGGTACACTTGTAGACACTGCCATGACGCCGTAGAAGACCACAGCCTGAACCGCAAGATGACCCAGAACATGCTGTGCATGGCTTGCGGTACACCCCAGCCCGCAGGACAACATTGTCGACAGTGTGGACGGGAGGCTGCGTGGTACTACTGTGCCATCTGCAAGCTTTGGGACGACAACAGCAGCAGGAAAATATATCATTGTGAGGAATGTGGGATTTGCCGAATGGGAGAGGGCCTAGGGAAGGACTACGTCCACTGCAAGGTATGTACAGTGTGTCTGTAAGGGGTTAACGATGCTAACTATGACAAGAGGTGCAACGTTTGCATTTCGATAGCATTCGCGCAATCGCATCGATGCGTTGAGCGGGCTACCGAGTGCGACTGTCCCATTTGCGGTGATTATCTCTTCAGCTCATCCATACCTGTGGTATCGATGCCTTGCGGACACTATCTCCACAAAGAGTGTTACAATTCCTACATGCAAACAGCATATAAATGTCCGATGTGTAAGAAGAGCGCGGTAAACATGGAGCTACAATGGCGGAAACTTACCCACGCGATCGAAAGCCAACCAATGCCCGAGGAATTCGCAGATACAAGAGCCGTCATCCAGTGCAATGACTGCTCCTGCAAATCTTCCGCCAAATACCACTGGTTGGGAAACAAGTGTACCAATTGCGACTCGTATAATACCAACGAATTCCGCATATTATCAGGAGAGGAGAGCGATCAAGCTGCAGAAGCCATGCTGTCCACGGAACTGGATACCGCGCCTAACTCGCCGCTTGCAAGGCCCTCGGTCGAGATCAGAGCCGCACGTCCCTATTTCCTCAGCGTCCATTCAGGGCAAGACGACCGATCCCGGACCTCAACAGCCGAGCAAGCCACTTCTCTGCCTTACCAGTTGATGGAGCGTATGAGTCGATCGCTATCTCCTCTTAGGAACTATCTTGGCCGCTCACAAGAGGACATCAATCATCCGACTGGAGCTGGAGACGATGACGACATCCTTGACCGCTGGGGCGCCGACGGTCGATTCCTCTCCGGAGAAGATGATTCAGGCGGCTCTGATTCTGACTCTGACAGCGACGAGAGCTTAGACGACGCCGATGGAGCGCTCGACGAAGATGAAGCGGACGATGCTGACGAGGATTTGAACGACTTTGATCTTCTTGGACACCGTTGATTTGGATTCACAAGGGCATCTAGCAGGACTTCCGTAGGCGTTTGGGTGGGATGGGCACGGGAATAGGCGGCGTGAATGACTGATGCATGGCCTTATGACGGGCAACGGGTTGGGTTGGGATCACTTTCGCTCATGCAGCTGGGTTCCTCGGAAAAGCGTGCATCTGCATCTTCCTACATATTTAATTGCATGAATGATTCTACCCCTAAAATGGTAAACTTTCCAATGTAGATCTTGGCGCGAGACTATCCCACGTGACTGAAGCAATTTCGCCAAGCCGTTTAGCGAGAGTCTCAAAATTGTCTTGTGCGGAACGGCCCACGAACCTCACTCTTCGCACGTCCAACGAACCCGGCGATCTCGACATCAATTCCGACGACAGTAAGGCCCAACCCTACTCACCTCCATCCTCTCCACAGCTCTGTATCATCCTTGCTAACTTTTCCCTCCGCTTCCACAGACAATGGCCCCACCCACCACAAAGGCCGCCGGCAAGAAGCCCGCGGGCAAGACGCAGCGCAGCGCCATTCAGGACGTTGTCGCGCGCGAATACACGATCCATCTCCACAAGCGGGTGCGTTAGCTCAGTTTTATGAAGTCCACATATGGCTGTGTAAATGGCATTGGACGGAAGACTGATATACTGGGGTGTTGCAGGTTCATGGCGTGAGCTTCAAGAAGAGGGCCCCGAGGGCGATCAAGGAGATCAAGGCGTTTGCGGAGAGCTCGATGGTATGTGGAACCTCCTGTTCTTCTTCCCCCCCTACCGGTGTTCGCCTCGTGGGTGGATTGGGGTTTGCAGACCCGGGCACCACAACGATTACTTCGCACAGCTTTTCTACAGGAGTTGCATTTGCTAATTTCTGGTGTTTGTGTGTGTGCAGGGCACCAAAGACGTCCGCCTCGACCCGCAGCTCAACAAGAAGGTGTGGGAGGCTGGCATCAAGGGCGTGCCGTACCGCCTGCGCGTGCGCATCTCGCGCAAGCGCAACGACGAGGAGGGCGCCAAGGAGAAGCTGTACAGCTACGTGCAGGCGGTCAATGTCAAGAGCGCCAAGCACATGCAGACGACTGTTGTTGAGGATGCGTAGATGAGATGAGGATCTCGGGCATGTCGGAAAGGGGGAGAGAGGGATGAAACGGTGGGCGTTGGTGGATACCAGGTTCTGGGAAGACTGGACCAGGTGCGGCTTTATTGCTGCTATGATACTACTGCCGGCTTTTGGCAAGGAACAATAATCAAACGTGTTTGTCCTTGTCAGTTTGATGCTGGGGTTTGAGGTGACGCGGTGCGTGAGTGAGGACTTGAAATGACGAGAGGCACCCAGATGAGACTCCGAGCTCATCAATTCAATTCGCCTTCCCTGAAGCCATGGGCGGTCCAGGACACACCGCTGAACTCAGGCCGACCTAACTTCAATTACAGAATTCTCATTACATCGCCATTCCAACTCTCCCCCACTAGGCGCCTCTTAAGTCTCGCCTCTCCAATACAACATCCACACCGGTCCCCATCTGAACCGTCATAACAAACACCAACAGCGCTAGCTCATTCTCCTTTGATTCCGGCTAGTCTCTATCTCCTATCTCACCTAACCCCCCCAACCCGGTGAAGGGGTCATGTCTTGAGGACTTGAAGTCGGTATGTTCGCTAAGAGCACCACCTGATTAAAGGGGGTGCGGCGAATTGTTTATGCTTGGATCGTATGTCCCACTCACGCGGAGGTGCCTTTGTGTGATTAGAAAAAGGCACGAAAGAAGACTGTAGCTTAGACATGAAGTTCTGGGGAGCGTATATCAGCCTAATATCTGCTGTCCTTTGGCGAGAGGTCGTGATTCAGGACTCTGGCAAAGAGTCTGGTATTGATATCGTTCCACCAATGCTACCCAATCTCGCCAGCGCCAACAAAAACCCAAAACGCCTCCATCCATCCATCTCATGATCCCCAAAACCCATCCCAACCCAGTTCATATACCGTTACAAAGCCGACCCCCTGAAAACGCCATCCCATCCTGTCCTAAAACCCTCCAGCCCCATGTCCAAACCGCACTACAACCCCCCACTCAAAAAGAAATCCAGCTCACTCGGCCCGCCCCTACTAACCTCATTCTCGGCCAGCTGCTCGAGCAAGCTCAGAAAAGGATCCTTCTCCGGATCTGTGTGCGCGCTTCCGCTCGCGCTCGCGGCGCCGGGCGTGGGCTGCTGCTCAAAGGGCGTCGGGGTGGGCATGCTGAACATGGGGTCGAAACTCCCCCCGTTCGCCCCGGTTTGGTGGGTGGCCGAGTCGTTGGACGGGAGGCTGGGGTCGAGGGCGCCGAAGTTGAACGAGGAGGGGCTGAAGGGGGCTGGGGGCGTGAAGAGGGTGAAGTGGGAGAGGTCTTGAGCGGGTTTGGCGAGGGCGGTTAGGGGGGTTGTGGCGGTGATGGTTGGGAATTGGGGGCTTTCGGAAGTGGGATCGTGCGTGGCGGATTTCGAGCTCTGGAGGACGGGGCGGGGGCCGTTGGCTGTGGAGCGGCGTTTTTTGCGGTTTTCAGAGGGTACGGGCGGTTGGGTTGTGGGTTGGTGTGATATCGAGAAGGTGGTTTGGGGCATGGTTTGGAGGTTGATGAGGTTGGGGCCATTGTAAAGAGTGTTGCGGTTCTCTATGTTGTAGGAAGATAGGCTGGAGAGTGGGGTCAGTAAATTATATACGTTAGGATGGATGGCTTGGAGTTTACCTTTCGTGTACAGACTCAACCTGAATGTCACTAAAGGTGAGATGTGCACCGTCGAAAGCCTGTCCAGCATAACGGTCGAAGAAATCTTCCAATTGGAAAACGGGGGAGAACCGCATTGGGTTGCTAGCAAGAGACTTTACCAGCTCTGTGTGGCAGCCGTATATGGTCTGCAAAGTTTCTCGTTGATGCTGCACGCCTGCCCATATGAACCGGAGTTCTGAGAGTTGGTGCATTTCTCTTGATAAGAATTCTGAACTCGAGGAGAATACCTCGCCTTCTCTCCCACGATAATGTGCCCCGTGGACGTGGATGGTGCCTGCTGTGCACACGCAGTATCCAACAAAAGCAGGCCAGTCGATGATAGACGAGGCCCTGCCAATCTCAACTAGTTCCGCAATGGCATTGGCATGCAAGAAACAAAGATTCGTAGCTTCGATTTGCCATGACTGATGCTGTGAAGTTCCAGACAGTTCCGCAAGGTCGACCGGAAGAAAAGGCCGGTAGATGAGGCAATGGATGAGGTGGTATATGAGTTTGCTGAGAACATATATCGTACTATCTGGCTGTCCAAAAAGTGCTTCTATCGACGTGAATGTGTCTTGTGTTTCGGACGCCCAGATGTCCAATTCTTGGCGTACTTTCGAGAGATTCGACAGTGAGTGCCAGGGAAAGTGGGAATCCCCTTTGACACCACCCGCAGCAAGGTAGCGGTTAGTGATCCCTAATATCTTGACTATACCAATCAGCATGCCCATACTGCCTTGGCCTTGCTTGCCGGAGCCGCCCATATACTGGAGATTCGAGCCATTCGGGAAATAATCTCCTTCGATAAGCATGGCCCCAGGATGTAATTGCCATGACGGCAATCGGAGTACTATGGCTTCATCCGCTATCAACGAGGGGCGTTTTGATCCACATGCAGAAAATCGGTCTAGGAGGTAGCAGGACCAGAATAGTCGTCGGCGGCCTTCTCGTTCAGCGGGAGTGATTTTCATGGCAAGCGGAAGTTCTCGATGTAAGTCCAATGCGAAAGCCATGCTTACCCCGGACGCTATGACCGTGTAAGGAAGACAGTCTCAAATTTTCAGAGTTGTGATACGTACTCAGTAGCATATACGCCTTCTTTCCTCTCCCCGCTTGGTAGCTGGCTTGGGCTAGGAGGAGGAGTGTCTGTAGAGCTTCGATGGATGGCTCGTCAATGTCCAGCTCCGTCCGAGACCGCCTCCCATACTCCTGACTAATTCTGACTGCGCCATTGTAGCCGCCGAATTGTGGTGTGTGCCTAAGAGTCTCAGTAAGAGGAGAAAGGACCAGAATGGTAGACATACCTCGCGCTCACTGCATATATGGCGTATGCAAGGTAGGGCGGGACCAGGCCAAGCTGCATACGCTGCCTCGTCGTTGCTTCATCCAGGATATTGTATGGCTTGTTGTGTATCCTGGTGAAATATATGTCCAAAAGGACATCCGGGACGACGGTTGAAGCCTGCAAGCTGCTGATTGGTCAATGCCGATTTTAGACATGATAAGTAAGGCAGGATATAATTACCTCGGTTCGGTAGGCGATATCAGAGCCGGGGTATGGTTCGGATGGGGGGCAAGCTCGACCAGGGGCCGCGGTGGCAAGGCGCCGTTGTTGTTGCTGTCACTGCCGGTGTCCTGGCTCGTGGAGTCGTGATCCGGTGATGAGTCTGATTTTTTCTCAGTGTGCAACCGCTTCTCCAGTACGTCCACACGCTTCAGCAGTGCTTCGAGAACATCTGTCTTGGGACCTCGTTTCTTCGGTACGGCATCTGCGCTCATTCGTCAGCTCTCCACGACTCAACACCTGAAATCACTGGAAAGAATCATACCATAGATACACGGACACGCAAATACCTGGCAGGCTTCACAAGTTGGCCGCAGACGGTTGCATTTGATCTTACTATCAGTCAACAAAAGCGTTTGCTTTTTGATAGAGCTCGTGTACCTTTCTCTTCCGACAGCTCTTGCAGTTCATCGACTCCCGCGGCTCGCTCGTCATTCGTCGAGCTGGGAGGCGGTCAATGCCGATCTGTGGTCGAGACATTCAGACTCCAGACGACAGTGCAGGTCGGACGAGGTGCTGCAGACGGGCAGAGGACGGAGAGACGCATTGCTCTTGGGCGCAGAATCGTGAGGGCGTGGGCGAGAGGGAGCCAGCGGCCGGCGCAACGAGTTTTGGAAGAGGTGTTGCAGCAGATTAACTAAGGTGCTAAGGTGCCCTGCTGCCACCAGGCCCGCCGCCAGTGGCATGGTGGGGAGAGAGAGTCAGGGTTTTGGGCTACGGAGCAGCTCGACCGTCACAGAAGCGCCCGTCCTCTGCCTGGGGAAGGGTTGCCGTGTAGGGTTCGCGTGACGATCGTGCCGGCAGTCAGCAGCGTCGTCCCGCCAGAGCTGACTGACTCCGGGGACGGTGAACGAATCTTGCCTTTGCCCCGTGTTCGTAGCCTCGGTTGCACACCCCCAGTTAATCCCTCCGCAGCGGGTGGCGGGTGCCAGATTGCTCAATTGCGGGGCCGGCAGAAGCCAGATTGATTGGCCTCTTCCTGGGCTGCCTCTTGACTCGTGCTATTGTAGGGAAGCCTTCTGGAAACTGAGAATCTGGGGCAATCGCGTCTTCCCGATGCAAGGCCTGAATTGCGGCACATCTATCCGTAATTTCAGTCTCTAGCGAGGACGTCTATGCATTGCGGTTGCTCCGGGGAGCTGGTCTCGATGGTCCGTCACCGTTACGAGTATACATATAACATGGTAGATGTATAGATGGCAGGGGACCTTGTAGATCTACGCAACGTCCTGCAAGCACACACGGCCTCCTGCACCTAGACAGCAAGAACTTACCCATCTCTACCTATCAAAACAGTCCTCTCCCAGATGCCAGACGCACAAAGTCGTAGGGCACGTTCTGTCCTACCAGCAACCTGAGCGTTTCCACCGTTGTCCAAGCACTCACATCTGCAATGCCGTATGCCGTCCATCCTGACGAGGCCGCTATAACAAGTGGATCTCCTTTCCTTGGCCCGTTGGCGAGGTCCACAAACACCTTACCTGCAAGACTACCAGGGCTCCTTCCGTCGACACGATAGTGCTTCAACAGGGGAACCACCAGCAAGGATTTCTCTGCCGGCAACGCAGAGATGATGACGAAGGGCTGCTGCAGTCTCTTGACGTCTTCCACAGATCGGACTGGATCAACCTCGGAGCTCAGGGGCCCATGCGTCTTGAAACCGATAGTATATATCGGACCGATGCCCAGGCTTTTCAATGCAAATATTGCTGCCGCGGCATCAGCCTCTGCACTAGCCAGTATCAAGGCTGCCTGTCCGCTGTAGGCCGAGGGAACGAAATCGCGGCTCAGTGTTGCCCGGATGCCCTTCCATGTCGCGTTGTCTCCTATAAAGGTAGTTCGACCACCCTCCAAGCGCAGTGTAACCACGTCGACCTGTCCAATCGTCCTAGCAGCGGTCGTGAGCGAGGGTAGGTATGGAGCCGAGGCTGCTGCAAGAGGAGGGTTAATGTAGGCTCCACCGAAATTCGGTCGCCGGATGATGGCGTCTATCGAGCCCTTAGGCGCCCTCTCTATAAACATGAACTGATGCGGTAAGCTCAACTCATTGAAGCATTTCTCGAAAAATATGGCCTGTGTCGTCGACCGATAGCTGCCAATGCCGTATATGTCTACTTTGGGCATTTGGCCCATGCTATGGAGAGCCATGTTGATTTCTGCAGCACTAAGCTGGCCGGGCGCAGCAATCATGGGGAGTAGAGGATGCGTAATTGGTGTAAACACCTTGTTCAATGCCCGGGATAGCTGCCCCATAGGCCCCATGTTGACTCCAGCCAGGGGAGGATGGGGGAATGTCGACTGTATGGTGGAGCGAAAGTATTCTAACTCGTAGTTTTCCTGGATGGAATTGACGAAAGCAATCATCTTCACTACATCGCCGTACACAGCACCTCTCCTAAAGAGCTCTTGCGCTTCCGGCGATGTCCATTTGAAGGTCCCGGAAAAGTCATGGAAAGCCGAGATAATCTTGCTGTTCCCTTTGTGTTCCGCTAAGCGTCGCCTGATATCTTCTGGTAGCCATAGTTCAACGTCAATGTACTCGCACCCCCACTTGATTGCCCTTGAAAGGTATTCGTAGAAAAGGTTCGGATCGTCCATAGGGAAGCGGCCATTCTCTTTGGTACATCTTGTGGTGTAGATGATAGGGAGCTCAGTGCGCTGCCGTAGAAGCATTAGTTGCTCGCCAACGTACTTCAGACTCGGCATTCGACTGAATGATCCGTCTGGGAGAGGCTCCTTAAGGAGATCCACTCTCAATTCCACAACGTCGGCTCCAACGGAAAGAATATCCAGATTCGGCAGCGCAGCATGGACGTCAGGAAACGTAGTGGATATTTGCGTAGTCCGCGCTTTCTTCGTCAAGTCGCGGTGATGGCTGATTTGGCCGAGAACAAAACCAAGAAATCGGGCTATGTCTCTCTGAAAGAACGGTGACTCTGTGTAGAGGTACTCGTAAGCACAACGCGATGTAAGGTTCTCGTCCAGCGCTTGGCCTCCATCCACACAGTGCGCATTTATGGCCAACCTTGATCCATCCCAGTCCTGCAGCTGGGAGCCGACAAATATGTTCGATATCCCGTAGATAGTTCCTTCGAATCCTGCTTTTATTTCTGCCAACGATGCCGCCAGTTCCCAAGGCTGGCCTAGAACATCTGCAATGCTCCTAACAATGTTCTCATGCCCATCTCCATATATAATCAACAATGCTGGCTTGGTCCAGTTGGGGGCTCCATTGGAGAGCTCCTGGATGGCGACGAAGCCGTTACCCTTCAGGGTAGAGGGGGGGATATTGTCGGGATGTATCATCGTTGCCATAAGAATGTGTTTTGCCTGGTGGGACAGCGCGAAGCTAGCCGTAGGTGTTGAAGCCGTTGATGCGGAGCTGCAGCTCTACAAAGATGCGACGGGAGGAGTTCAGCGGGCAAGCTTTCAGGGCCGTCTCTCGCATCTCCGTGGTTTTGGGGGAGAAAGGACTCCTGTGGGCCAGTACTTGCGACAATTCAGGCGTGCCGGGTAGTCGGTGGAGGCTGCAATGCAGTTTTGAAGTGGTGATATAGAGTGGAAGGGAGAGGATGGGATCAACGTGGGTCAGGTCGGGTCGCCGATAGCAAGGTAGTACCATTGCTTGCGCATACGGAAACTCGAAAGCTCCGCGAAACCCGCAGGTCACTTTTGTTCCTCGTATGGGTCGTCGTCTGCTGCCGAGCGGAGGGGCCTCTCATGGCGCGAGCAGGACTCGGCAACGCCTGGGGTCGCGGAACGGATTGCCTCAAGCATCCTTGCGCTGTGTCGGGCAACATTTATCCAGCGCCGCCGCTATGCTCTCACTCCAAGCAGCCCGTGGAAGATAATAATCCGCCAATCCGAGGGCTGCGTTGGAGGCCCAGCTTTCCTCTCCGCCGGTGATATACCCCCGCCCAGCTTAGCTGCCCGCCCGTAGGGCAGCAGGGCGAAATTACTGACCGGTAGATGGGACGGCGACCTCCCCAGTGGACGAAATCGGACGCTCGACTACGGTGTTTTGAAGTAGTGTTATGAGCGAGGATGCAGATTAGCACCGTATGCGTGCCATATATGTGGGTTTTCTGCCTGATGCCGTACGTACGGAACGGTCGAGACAACATCTGCCAGCTCAACAAATAGCATGGTTAATTGAGTCCGTGGAACGATATACTCATCTGAATAGGGCGGAGGATGTTACGGTCCACGCCTGGCGCGATGCTACGATCCATCCTGGTCACAGTAGCATCCGGTAGCCTGGACTTGGGGCTTATGGCAGAGACTCCGTTCGGCATTGCGAATATTTTCCGTCGGCAGAATGAAGAAGTATACATGCCGTCCTAGTCGGAGTACAGCTACCGTCCGTTCACTCCGTATGGCGTGTTACATCCCGCCCAGAATTTGAAGATGAAGTACCTACTTAGTGTCAAATATCAGTTAAGAGGTATATGATATTCTTACCGCATAGTACACAAAGCATTCAGGGCTAGTATGCGAATTGGAATGCAGGTATTGAGATACGAGTATGAGTAAGAGTGAGACGACATCTGTCTCAATTCTCTGCTGCAGAACTCGCCGCAGGTGTATCGACCAGTAACAGCAATAACGACTACAAGAGCAAACGAATATAGACAGGGCATGTGACAACGAGGGTACTCCTTCAAATACTATACGCACTCCCACACTTCGGGATGTTCCTTTCCTTGATTTTCATCACTTGTCTGAAGCTTCTCTGACCACCACACTCTTTTGAACTACCATTTCTCAATGTTCAATCGTAAAGCCTTCTCGTTTAAAAGATCACTCTCGTAACACATCTATAACAAATCTTCGTAGTAACTCCGTTGAGTCCCAACAGATCATGCTTCCAGTTTTTTTTTCTTCCATTCGATATCAAGGAGACGCTCAAGAGTAATCAACCTTTGCATAATGTCTTCCGTAAAGTCACATTCAGTACTATGACACCGAAGCCATTTTGTCAACGTCGTTTCTGCACTCTCTTTGAAACTAGAGAAGTGTACTTCGACGAACAAGCCCTCGGCTGCTTCAGTGTTCATCTTGTAGCCTGTATGAAGTCCATGTGACTCTTACTGTCAGTCCTTTCAAAATGGAAACGCATAGCAATCCATCGTCGTTCTATCTAAGGGTTGAATCAGGCTCAATAATATGAATTGGAATAGTCGCTGGTGTATATGACCGAAGGCATGACTTCGGGCTATGATAAAAGTCGTGAATGATGTTCTAGAAAATGTGAAGTTTAGGCGACCAGATATAAAGGATACAATATACGAGACTCATAAAGTGTCCAGCGCTATGAAATATTCCTGGAGCATGTGAATAAGCTAACGTGCCGGTAGAACGGTCCTGCATGCACCCATCAATTCACAGCAAACACGCGGATACATTCCCTCATCCGACTAGCTCCCCAGACAGCCGCTAAATGACCCATGACCTTTCAAACTCGCCAAGCCTGCCTCAAATCCCTGTATTCTGCTTCTGATTGGCCCCAAACTCATTCCAGGTGACTGTTTGTGCGACTTCCCCCACCAGGCCCGCTTCCCCACCAAAATCGCTTTCCTCCTGCCAAATTACATGCTACATGTACTAAATATTTCCTGGCAACCCCAAAATCCATCGATTTACAGATCCAGTTCCGCTGGCGCAATGGTAGCGCGCCAGACTTCTAATCTGGAGGCTGTGGGGTATGTTTTACCTTGCTGCGAATAATCATGCCCGCGTACTAATGATGTATTAGTTCGAGCCCCACGCGGAATGCGATTATCTTTTTGCAATTTTTTTGGTTCTTGTAGGCTTGTTTTCTTGTTGATGATCAACAGCATGGATTTGCTTGGTGACGATAGGGGACTTGCAAGGTTTGGACGTTTTGAGGCAACGGGTGCTCTGACGACGACGATATCTAGTTTTGCCACTGTGAACTGTTCTATGGTCCCTCAGAGCTAGTCACTCGTTTACGCTGTAGAAAAGCGGCTTTTGTTCTGCTGGAGTATCATGTATAATCATTATTCTGTGTATATATGTACTCTTCTCGTCGAAAAAGCGCGAACCCATCTTGAAAGATTCGCACCCCTTTGAAGCCGTGAGCTACTAGCAAGCCTCCAGGATCCAAAGAGAGTTACAGTAATCCCGGTATGATAGCCTTCCTATTCCCAACTTTGTCGCTCCCAAACTTAGCTACATACCACCTCCATCCTTGCAGTGCTCGGGGAAGCATCGTCGCGATCTCGTTGACCAAGAAACTCCTCGCAGGATGACAGTTCAAGCCCCCAACCATCCAGAATCCAGCCCATTCGATCCATTCGCAAAGGTAATGCGGATACAAGATGTATGCGAACAGCCCATTCTTCGGCAACATGTAGATCTTGTCCACCTTCTCCGGCGCCTGGCCTGTCTTCTCTGCTTCCTTTCGCTGCCTACGATCGGCCGCGCGACGGATCTCGCGCAGATCATCGTCATGATATATGTTGGCCAGCAGGCCCCATCCCCAGATAACGAGACCGACTTCCATCCAGTATAGACGCCCGGCCCAGTCGTATACGGTGGTCGGGCCATACCCTGCGAGCCAGCCGCCGATGGAGATGGCGTTGCAGAGCTGGAAGCAGGTGGCCGCGGCCCAGACGAAGGGGTGGATGGGAGACATGCTTGGGTTGAGGACGAGGGGCGAGAGGAGGGCGCGATACAGGTAGTGGATAGTCTGTTTGTCCAATACGTCAGTAGCTGCAAGTAGCCGATTGTCGTACGGCGTCAAGGTTTGAAATGGGGTTGACTCACAAAGCATCCTGCCATTGTCCAGTTTCCCCATGGCAACTCCTCGATCTCCAATTGCTTCGGCAGCGTGAACATTATGTACAGAAGAGTGGTGAATCCTGGCGCTTCCATTGTTGCCCACGCTAGTTTGCCGGGGATGTTGAAGCGGGAGTCATTGGAGGTTTTGCCTTGCGGATACCAGTCCGTAATCCATTGAACAGCCGCGAACTATAATGCGAAAGAGAAGTCAGCTTCGATCTTCCATTACGCAGCTGTTGCAGTTGACAGTGGTGTATTACCAGGGGAAAGAGTTGCCAGACCCAGCACAGGGTTTCCCAGTTCTCCCTGGAAGGCGGCAGCCAGTTCTCGATGAGCACCATATCCTAGATATCGAAGACGCGTTTCGTACGCGTGTGGTGGTCGTAGGTGAAAAAATGCCTCGCAAACTGGTGAAGAAGTAATGAGATCATCGAAGCGCTCGGCTGTACCTGCATTTTATTTACGAGGCCTCTCAGATCTTCACCATCCAATCAAAGCCTCGAGTAGCCGCAATTCTTTCTCTGAACTTCAGATCTTTATCCAATCAGCCTGCAGGAATGCATCTAAAAAGCAGAGCTCTTTTTTGAGCTGTCCGTTTATGAAATCGAACAGCATCATTCTCACGGCTTGATTTAAGATGTCGAATCATTACATTGGAAGGACTCATTTAGATGGACGTTCTGAAATTGTTCAAGGCACTCGATGTGCGCAAGTACAATGCCTCGTCATAGAAATCCGTACACTCGTTTACCGCTGCCTGATGAACTTCATAGTATTTTCAGCATACCGAATGCAGATTGGAAGTGTATCTGCTGCCCCCGATTTCTATTAGTACGTTGGAACTCCACAGACAGTGGCAGAAAGGTGTACGGAGTGTTCCTATGGCAAGGCCCTGTAACTTACGTGCAAAATCCTGTCGCAAAAATTCTAGGACCAACACACCGTAGTATTCTATCGAGCACTGTGAACTCCTTTTACACGAAGCCATCCTTCTACCGTTCTTCTATTGCAACATTTCATTTCAATTGTACAATATTGTATTGTATCACTTCTTATATCCTAACTCGTATGCTGAAGCTGCTCAATCAGCCGTTCAAGCTAAATATCACGTGTTGGTCATGTGAGCAGCATCACGTGGGAGAGTTCAGGTTTGATTCCAAAGAGAAGCTCAAATACATGTAAGCCGAAAACCTCGACTGCCAGGCTCACATGCCAGGAACTTCCACTTACCGGTCGAGCCTTTTATAGTTCCGGGCGAACAGAGTTCAGGCTTCAGACACCGCTGACGGTCTCGGTTTCTCCCACCTCCAGGCTCATACCTCAACTCCGCGTCACCATTCGTCCTGCCACGAATAATGAGGCGGCGCCAGGCTCAACACGCAGCGTTTTTAGACTGCGCATGACTGTTATTCACGTTCACCGGCTGCTAGTTCTGCAGCATACTAACTTACTTCGCGATGGCGAGGCTCCCTAGGCAGAAATGCCAGCGAAGCCGGCGCGAGTTGGGCGGAGGGCGTAGACCGGAAGGCTGTGGCGGGAAGAGCCTCAATCGCAGGGATAGAAGGCATATTCTGAAGAACAGAGAAAACGAGAGTCTGCGCCTGCAACCTTCCGAAGTCTTTTGATTGTCTAAATTTTCACCCCCTCTCCGGTCAGCTCAGGGCTTTCACGCGTCACTTTTCTTGTCATTTCCTCAGCCTCTTCATCAGCCTCTTTTCCTCAGCCTCAGCCTTGTTGACCCCCTTCTATCTCTTTGTGCCTTCCTAAGGGCGCAGAAAGGAGGATATGGCCGACCCTTATAACCACAAAAGGGCTCCGCCAGGCAACAACGAGGCTGCACAACGCTGGTCCAACCCTCAGCAAGATACAACCAGTAATATCTCATTTAATCCATTTCTTCACACCAACTACCCCCAGACCGAGGCACCGCCCCCTTCCCGTAATCTTGGTCTTGTCCAATACGAGTCACCTGTTTTTCCCCACGCTCAGTATCTATACCCTGAGCCTGAGCGCATTGGCCGACTTGAGGACCACTGGCAGGTGAGTTCCACTCCTTTCAGTTCAAAATGTAGGCAGAGGAGGGCCCTTGCATGATTGCATGACCCAGTGTCACCCATCACCGGTGAAAGAGCTGAAGAGTTCTCCCGTGTGGTCGCTGTATTTGGCAAGGCAATGATCGTACTTCTCAGCCTCACCCCTTATTCCACTCGAATGTTTCAGCAACTGACGTTTGAATAGACTGGCAGCTCGAATGACACTGGATATGCATCGCAGCCAACAAGCTCTGGCACTCTGGCCATACCGCGCAATGTAAACACATATCTGTATCAACAAGACTTGTCTTTGTCCTCCAGCAACCTTTTCGACCTCTCAATGGAGCCGCTCACCGACTTTGACGATGTTAATTCTCCAGCTCAGCCGTATATGTCATTTAGAGGGGACCCGAGTCAATACCACCCATTCCCAGATCCGGAACCCGAACCCGAACATTCAGGAGGCTCCCGGCCAAAGAAGAGACGACGGACCAAGAGCCCGGAAATTCACCACAGTTCTGATCGTCTCCGTCCTCGTGCGAAAGTTGCTAGACAAAGCAGGATCTATTCCTCTCATCCAGTACCACAAGAGCCAACCCCGAATGTCAATCCTGTAGGCGTGTTTCCGAACTCTTCAGTGCAGCCTGTTCAACGGGATTATGGACTACCGCCTAGAACTGTCCAACACGGAAGTAATGTTGGAATAACTACGGAAATGGCACCACCTACACTCGACACAATTCCAGCATCGTCGATAGCCATCATACGCAGTGTCCTTGAAAATCAGACTACAAAAGGTTCACTTCCATCTAACGAGAAGATCGAAGCGATATCAACCATAACAGAGGTGCCAGCTCAAGCTATAGCCGCCTGGATCAGAAGAAATTTACAGAGCAGAAGTGTATCGCACCGCTCTACTTCTCCTTTAGTAGCCTTTCCACAACCTAGACCGACACGTCCGCCTCCGGCTACGGTAGATAACGCAGCTGAATCGGATGCGATCTCCAATGACCGCTTACCACAACACGTTCGTCAAGCTATCGAGAAGTACGTGGTGGCTTGCAGCAAGAAGCGTGCGAGAGGAGACGGCCGTCGGAAGGTCAACAACGGTCAATATGCTTGTACAGCGGACTGTGGATACCTCACTAAACGCGCATTCGACTGGAAACGACATGAGGAAACCCATCAGCCACAGGAGTTTTGGTTGTGTGAGATCTGCAGGACTGCCCTTCACCCAAAGATGGTACTTGTTAGTAGACGCGATAAGCTGCTACCACACATCAAAAACGAACACCCTGACGAAGATGCGGACGATGTAGTAGAGCAATCGAAGCAAGACTATGTAGCGGATTTTAAACGGAGATGCGGATTCTGTGGGGCTCGCTTTGAGTCTTGGGATTCTCGGAACAACCATATTCTTGCACACTTCGACGGGAAGCTTGAGGGAGGAATCCGAGCTATGAGCGAGTGGAGAGATCCTTGGTCTGAAGAAAGGAGTGAAGATGAAGATGGAGGTGAAGACCCTTCGGATGATTCGGATGACTCGGATGACTCAAGCGATGATTCGGACGGGCAAGGCTTTCAGAATCAAGGAGACCACGCTGGCGCATCCGGAGGAAGTGGCAGTGGCCATGGATACGGCCAACAGCATCCTCCAAGTAATCCGAGCCAGGAAGGACGACATGGACAGGGCGAATTCCAAGGGCATCAGAGACAGAACCATGGCGGTGGTTTCCATTTCGGTTGGGGTTTACATTTATCTCCAGTAGGTGGACCAGTGTCTGACTTGAAGCACAATTCATCGGAGATGGGAATTTCTTCTCCACAATTAGCCGTGGCCGCCAGGAGGGACTCAGGGTATGAATATGGTGGCAGTCATCATAACTCGATTAGCCTTCCACAGTAAGTTTCTGGACAATCATCTCCTCTTTCCCATGCTAAACCCTCTCGCCAAAGTAGGCACCATGATAGTATCCCACGCAGCCGCTTTAGTGCACCTCGAACCTTACGCCCTAGCCCTCGACCCGAAAAACAAGAGCCCTCTAAGCCGAAAAACAGAAATGTCGGCAAAATAATTGGGAAAGGAGCCTACGGATCCGTTGATGTTGTCGAAAACCGCATGACAAGGGAATTGTACGCAAGGAAAAGATGTCAGGTCTCGACTGACAACCTGTCCGGGTTGAGGTCGTTCCATCGGGAAGTGAAAATCATGAAAATGGTGGCCCACCCTCATATTGTGCGCCTGGTCTCGGCCTATGTTCAAGATTCCTCTTTGAACATCGTTATGAGTCCACTTGCGGAATGCACGCTGCGCCAATACCTAGATCTTCCGGCCATGCGGCAGGGAGAGGCCCCTCGCATACGCTCTTGGGTCGGGTGTCTCTCGTCTGCACTTTCTTACTTGCACTCCAACCGCGTTCGGCATGCAGACATCAAGCCACAGAACCTTCTAGTGAAAGACTCCGACGTCTATATTAGTGACTTTGGCATTTCGAGGATCGTCTCGGAACCGGACTCAACCTCCTCCAGTATTAGCCCCATGACTCCAATGTATGCGGCACCTGAAATCGCTGAGCACCAGCCTCACGGGAGAAAGGCAGACATCTTCTCGCTTGGATGTGTGGTATTCGAGATGCTGACGGTAGCTCAAGGCTATACTATTGCGGACCTCCATCGCCATTTAGGGATCTCAAATAATAAGAAACGTCCGCGGTCCCACCAAGCGTATCATAAGGAACAAAAAGGTCTCATTTCCTGGATCGAGAGCTTATGTTCACCAACAATCACGGCGGCTCAACGTTGCCTGTGGGACGTGTGTAAATGGATGCTAGAGAACAAGGCCGAACAACGACCCTCTTCGAGCCTCCTGGTAGAGTGCCTCGGCCAGCTTTGGCTCTCTGAAAATCTTGGAACCATTCCAGCATGTCTGAGCGCCAGTGTGACATTGATTAGGGAGCCCATATCTCCAATTCCGACTCCAGCCTCTGACAATCAAGAACGTCGTGCTGGCTACGTCCCTGCGCAAACTCTTGCTCGACCTAATTTCCCTCAGAACTCAAATGCCAAGCCGCCGGCTAATCCTCGACCTTTCTGCAATACTCCACCAGCGACTCCGAGGCCTCTGCCTTCGAAAGGAAGCTCACCGTACTCTACATTTGAATACAGTAACACTCCAGAAGATGCATCATTGTCGCTATCGAGGGCCAAGCATACTGTAGACCAGAAGAAAGATTCCATCAATATCGCCCATAAAGCCGACGCACAGTCGTACGACTCACTTAAGCTCTACATAACGGTACCCGCCGCCGTTGTGTGTCTTATGCCATCCGATGACGGTCGTATACACTTCCAGGTTGGCTTCTTGGTTCTTCCAATCGTGTTGATCTCTCAAACCCAAGATAATGCCAGCCAAGCAAGCGCGCGCTATCAGTCGCGCGATGAAGTCTTGTCAAATCCATGTCTCCCTCCACGAAAAGCGAGTTCCAAGATCGAAGCCCGCAAAGAAGGGGTAGTTCGGTTGATAGACAGGCAGACCTGCCATATCTGCGGACGACTCTTTACGGCTCCGAGGTTGATGGATTGCCGAAAATGCGGCCACATCCGCTGCGAAGATTGTCCACGATTCTGTCCTGAGATTCATGAGAAGAAATGGCCCCTAGATCGAGATCCAGATCTGACTGAAATTGGCAGCCATCTCAACCCGCCGGCGTACTCCGTCACTGATTCCACTCCGTTTCTTGAGGACCAGTATGTGTTCAATAAGATCGTGGATCAAAGTCAGGCTGTAGAATACCCCAAGGATCGTTTCCTGCAAGCTTCTCCCTCTACTTTCGATCTTATTCGACCTCCAGTTCGAGATTGTAGGGACGAATGGTGGCGTCCCAAGACTCCATCGGTAGACTCTCTGGACCAGGATCCACCGCGTTTGATCTCAGAAGGGTCACTCTATTCCGCAATACAGCCAGCCCATAAAAGGATGAGACTCGACTACCACATACCTGGGTCCGAAACCGATTCAACAGCACCTCCTGGTTTCGATGGACGGAGACGTATTTCAGTACGGTCCCAGCAAACAGTCCATCTTAAGCAAGCCAGGAGTCTAGACGGGCATGCCAACAACCATACCATCCTGTCCAGATGGTCGGCTTTCCGTAAAGCCGCACCAACAGCAGATAACACAGACTCATCCTTCAAATATCTCCCTGGTATGATCAAGTCGGCCTCGGCATCTACGAACAGCAACGATGCTGTCGCACGAATACCCATACTTCAACATACTCGCTCAATCTCTCACGATTATACAATACCTATCAATAGCCCAAGAAAATCCTCCCTCCAGCGATCGCTCTCACACACGCATGATGCACCGAATCGCCCGATTATTTTTCACTCGCACCTTGATGTCGGACCCTCAAGTAGGGTGTCTGGCAGTGCCGTGAGCATCAAATCAACGGGGAGTAGGGAGTTCAAGTCGATCGGCCGGCATGCAAATACTTGGCTTTTCAATGACTACAGCCTCACCGGAGGCGCGAAGAAGATGTTCAGGTTCTGGGCCGGGGGAAGGGGGCCAAAGGACGTATATTAGTGATGCTTTCCCGTTAACTTTGACTTTCATATTCGTGTTTGATTGCCTTTCTTTTGATCTATCTTGTAAAATACGTTTTCTTCAAGGATTCTTCTGGGGCCGAATGTTTAGACCATCTCATTTTGATGCTTAATGTTTGTTCTTTGCTGTGATATAAGGTCTTGGTTGGTCTGAGTAAAGACGGTGCTAAGTCTACTGGTGGGACTAGTGCCTCAACATTCACACCTTATAACGACGTCAAGCAAGCTTATCAATATCAAGTCTTCGCATTTATTCTGGGTGAAAGGTCTTTGCAATGATCTATCGGCTAATCTTTCTTCAACTGGATCAACTTCGCGTCGCCGTAATGAAGCTCGACGCTTTTTGATTCTTATACCCAGAGGCCAGAATGAGGCGAGCGACCATAAATGCAAAAACGACGCAACGTCAGACAAACAACCCACATACACCTCTTCCGAAGTACTTTGTAAGAAAAGATGGAACAATACAGACAAATAAGCCCACATGCACCATATCCTCCAAACCACCCGCCAACGACTACCTCCCTCCCTCCCTCGCCCAGCCCTACCCTCCCATCACATGCCAGCCTCATCATCCCCCCACCGCGCTCCATGCTCCCTTCGCCCACCTCCAGCCGCGATCCAACACGTATCCCAGTCCCGTCCCTAGCCCTCATCTAACACGCATTCCAGTCCCCATTCCTCCCCTCCTTCCTAAACCTCCCACCGGCCTCCAGCTCCACTTCCCCCCGTCCCGGCGCCCGGGAACCAGGCGCCCCGGAGACCATATCCCTGCGCACAGGCACGCGCCCGTCAGCTAACGACCCTGCGTCTTGACGTAATCGACTATTTTCGGGGTTCGAGTTGTCAGATCTTGATGACCGGCTCGGCTCCGAGATGCGTAGCGAGGATGAAGGATTCAGGAGTGCAGCGCTGGGGTTGGGGGTTTGGGAGGATGGGCCTAGAGCTGGCGGTTAGAGTGGGATTGGGGAGGGGTGGGTGTTGGTGTTGGTCGAGATCGGACGGGTGGGATGGTACAGTAGTTTGCAAATCCACCTTTACTCGTGCACGTACCTATGCGTGAATTGAAGCTCGTGTTTATTTCATCTATACCGACAGCGTTGCTAACACCGCATTACTCAGTATACTCATCGTTCGAGTCCGCTTGCTCAGCTTCCCAGCTCTTAAGGAAAGCAGATCTCGATATGGTATGTGGATGACCGATACCAAGGAATTGTTGAGAAAGTAAAGCACACTTTTCCATTAACTCGATGGCGTTGCTGAATCGGCCTTGGCCGTTGTATGTGAAGGCCAGGTTGCTCATGGCCGTCAGCGTTTCAGGATGCTCCTCTCCTAGCTCTCTCTTTCCAAATCTTTAGTACTTGTACTTGTAGCTCTTCCGCTTCCTTCCACCGGCCTTGCTCTGCGTACATTAAGGCCAGGTTGTTCATGCTTGTTAGCGTTTCAGGATGGTCCTCTCCTAGCTCTCTCTTTGTAATCTTTAGTTCTTGTACTTGCGACTCTTCTACCTCCTTACACCGGTCTTGCTCGACGTATATTAAGGCTAGGTTGCCCATACTTATAAGTGTTAAAGAATGTTCCTCTCCTAGCTCTCTCTTTGTAATCTTTAGTACTGGTACTTGCAGCTCTTCCGCCTTCTTCCACTGGCCTTGCTTGGTGTATGTTGAGGCCAGGTTGTTCATGCTTATTAGCGTTGAAGGATGGTCCTCTCCTAGCTCTCTCCTTGTGATCTCTAGTTTTTGTAATTGCAGCTCTTCCGCCTCCTTCCACCGGCCTTGATTTTTGTATATTAAGGCCAGGTTGTTCATGCTTATTAGCGTTAAAGGATGCTCCTCTCCTAGCTCCTTCTGCCATATCTGCATAACTTCAAACAAAGAAATTCCAGCCTCTATATACTTTCCGTCGCTGTCCAGACACATCGCGAACTTATAGAGCAGCTCTGTTCTTATTTCTGCGTCCTCTTCCTTCGTTGCATCAAGCAGGCGTCGCGCGTGAGGCAAGTATAGTCTCCATGCGCTTCTATTCGCATGATGATCATCATTTGGAAACACGTTCTTCAGACGTCGCATCGCTTTTAACGTCCACCGCACTGAGCTATCTCTTACACGGAGCCAGCTTCGAGTCGCAAAATGTACTAGGCGGTGAACGTCGAGCGTCAGCTTGCCGCTCCTCTTTGCTACAAACGAGTACGCATTCAGCAGGCCGATCGCGTCCGTCTCTCGTTTTCTGGACCGTCCCGGAGGCAGTAGCGACTCCGGTATGTCGATCGGCTCTACACACGACATGAATGCCAAGTAGTCTGCCGCCAGGGTGTCTCGACGGCGGATCTGCTCAAATGAGATCAACCAGGTCGTCGCTACCGGATCCTTTCTATCGCTGTATCTTCCCTCTTCCTCAAAGTCCTCGCTAAGTAAGTCAATCACGTCTTGCTCCTGCTCTGCTAACAGCGCCAAGTAGGTTTCCAGAGTGATTCCGTTCTAGTTGACGTAGGCGGCTGCTTGCACAATTGCGAGTGGCAGATAGGCCAGTTTTGCAAGCAATCTCGTCGCGATTCGGCGATCATTGGCTTGGTCAATTAGGTGTCTATACAGGAGCTGTAGGCCCATCTCTTCGTCTGTCTCTGCTAGATGAACCACGTTCTTCTGCGCAAGCTTAACGGCCGTCTTCCTGTCACGTATTGTGAAGACTATTCGTCCAAGGTCACTTCTTGGTAGAAAATCAAGTAAGCGAGGATAGCCGTCTCGTCCTGTCCACATGTCCACGTCGTCTGCGTTATCAAAGATCAACAGCCATCGACTGGCGCCTTTTTTTTTTGGCTCGGATGGCGTTGGAGAAGGACCTTGCTATCGGCTTGCTTGTCGTCTGAGCCTGGGAGCCGGAGCTATTCTGCAACGCCTTTATATGCCTGCTCGATCGTTTCCATGCTAATCGCAGGGATCCATATGACCGAGCAGTCCGGCGTGATTTCCTGCATTTTGTATGCGAGCTCGAGTGCGATCTGTGTCTTCCCTGTGCCTCCTAGGCTTACCATGGCTACCTTCGCTGCTCCACAGTCGCCGAGTAGCTCGTTTTGAAGCAGGTCGAGCTGCTTCTTTCTGTCGACGAAACGACGATTTTGTGCGAACGGAATATTCTGGAAACCCTCTGGGGACTCTGGTCGTAGGTAAGGATCATGCTACAAAAACAGGTAGAGGACACCCTACTTATTTGAAGCTGGTTCATGCGAATAGTATACTCCTGGGCAGATGTTAGCAAAATATCGCATTATTCACAGCTTGGCCATACTTTCACGACAGCTGCAAAGGCAGTATCGGCTCGGTCTACTTGTATATTAGCACGAGCCTATATGTGTATACTGCTACGTGAAATCATCGATATACATACTTTGCTTGTCCTTCAGGTGTAAAACACAGTCCCTGACTCGCACGCTTTGCTGCGGATGCTCCAGGTACTCATTGGTCGCTGCTTGAATTGCGCCTTGCTCCTTGTACTCTGCCAACCCGATGCCCCGCAGTCCCTGCTCAACATTCAGCCGGAGGTATCGCTTCTCGTCAAAGAGGCGGGCCCATCGCGCTATGACTCTCTTCTCCGTTCTCTCCGTCTCCGTTACCATGTCTACTAGCGTCTTTGATAGCAACTTCAGCATGTTGTCCTCAAGGGCCTTCTTGCCACGGTTTCCTGTGCCAACAGATATAAAGCACTTGGTAAGCGACATCAGCTCGCGAGACTCGGAGCACCAGATATTCGCCGCTTTTTCCTCCACCTCTTCGGCAGGGTTATTTGTGCCGAGCGCGCCATCCACAAATCGTCGCGAGCCGACGTTCACTGGATCGAAGAAGCCTGTTGCCGCCGAGGTCGCCAACGCAGCCTCGCAGATCGTGGCCGAGATATTGGGCCTGTCAGGCAAGTCGTAACTTCGAAGACGCGTGGTGCCGCTGGTTTCGTGCGCGACGGTACAGATGAAGCTGGCTCTAGTAAGCGGATGAAAACATGATACGAACTTTCCCGCTTACACTCTACACCCGCGATCTTGACCGTCGTTGAATAGATCCTCTATTGAGGCACCGCTGTCTCTGATTACCTTCTCGATAGCCTTCCTCAGCTTGCCCGAGTCGAATTGTGCCTTCGTCCTGCCCGACCAGCCAACCGGCAGTCGACTTGACTTCTTCTCGAATATAGCCTTCATCAATTCCTCGTACGCAGCGATGCAGGCCTCTACCGTCATCTCTAGTCGGCCGAGCGTGATCGCGATCAACCTAGTCGATTTAGTGGTATTCTAGATATGCATCAGCAGTAGAAACACACCCGCCTGCACTGGTTCCGCCGATGAGGTCGAACACCTCGCACGGGTTGACTGAGGAGAGCCCGGCCTGCTGACGCTCGTGGTTCAGTCATTTCATGAGGCCTTGCAGGATGTGTAGAGTCGAGAGGCCGCGCACCCCGCCGCCATCCAGCGCCAGCAGACAGAGGCCCGTCGTCGATGCGAGTGTATAGCTCATTTATAGTGTGGTATTGCGGACGACTGGAAGGCGTAGCCTAGTGGGCCCACCCTATGTAGCTGGGTTCGAGGGGACCAGCAGGCTCCCAACTAGCCGCCGGCCCCAGCTGAGCTGGTGGCCGAGACAGATGATCTTGGCTAACTTTACGATTCAGCATGTGCGAACTTTGACATTGTACGCTTTAAAACTCTCCACCTACTGGAGTCCCTTCATAAGCATATCGCACACCCCGACATGAAAGCAAGAAAACATACGACCTAAACAGTGGGAAATAGGCCCGAAAAGCCTGGGGCCACGATACCACCTGTATAGATGAACGTTCACACAAGGCTATGTACACCCATTTGGCACTGCCTGAGGCGCCCCGATGGGCCTCTGAGAACCGAGAAGCGATGTAAGGTTTGACAGAGTGGAGATAAGATTACCTCTTGACTGACCACCAACCTGATAGCTGGAGTACTCCTGACAGTGGCGTTAAACAGCAAAAAGTGACACTTAAATAACTGGATTTCTACGTGCGAAACCCCAAAACTTAGCACTCTGTATCTTTCCAGAAGCCAGTGCGCACTGCACACTCATTGGCACTGTCTGAGGGACCCCTACAGACTTTGAAAACCGTAGAAGCGATGTAAAGTCTGAAACGGCGGAATTGGGACTACCTTTTGGCTAGCGAGCTGCCTAACAGTTACCACCACCACACTAACCGCCAGCGCCAGCGTAGAGTCAACGCCATGCCTGCCTCTGTGTCTGCTGTGCTGGCTTCAACATTTGAAGCCATAAGCTACCCGGTGGCCAAGCTGAAGTAATCCTGACAGTGCTGTCGAACAGCCCAGAAGTGGCACCCAAGTAGCTGGATTTCCATGTCCGAGAAACCTAGAACCTAGCACTCGCTATCGTGCCAGAAGCTGATACATGCTGCACACTTGTTTAGCACTGCCTGAGGGCCCCCTACAGACTCTGAAAACCCCAGAAGTGATGTGAAGTTAGAAACAGCGGAATTTGTACTACCTTTTGGCTAACGGGCTACCTTGCAGCTGGGGGATTCCTGACAGTGCTGTCGAGCAGCTAAAGGTGGCATCCAAGTAGCTGAATTCACACTTGCGAAAATCCTATGACCTGGCACTCGATATCATGCCGAAAGTCGATGCACACTACACATTGGGTTGGCACTGCTTGAGGTGCCCCCATAGGCTTTTGGAAATCGAGAGACGATGTAAAGTTTGATAGAGTGGAACTTAGGTCACCTCTTGACTGACCACCGACCTCACAGCTGAAGTGCTTCTGACAGTGGTGCCTACCATCCAATGGTGCTACCTGTAGCTGGATAACAAGGTGCGGAAAACGCAGGTCCTAACACTAGGTATCTTGCTGGAAGTTGACGCACGCTGCACGCTCCTTTGGCACTGCAGGAGGTGGTTCTCCAGACTTCCGAAGACCTGGAGGCGATGTAAAGTTCCCTAAGGTGGAAATTAGACTGCTTCTTGACTGACAAGCCACATGGAGCCGGGGGTTCTCCTGACAGTGTCCTGCGCATATCAAATATGGCATCGAAGTAGCAGAATATCCGTGAGCGCAGCCTTATGACATACTACTGCGCTACCCACGCGTTTCTTTGACGCGTCGTGCCTCTTTTTAATAGAAGGGACACAGAAAGGGGCTTATCATCAAGTGCCCGTCCCATCTATAGACAAACCCACCATACTACTAGAAGCACAATAAGAATTTTCACGACTCCTGACCCACCGCTCCCTCTATCGTGAACAGCAGCCCGGCAAATCGTAACGCCGTGTCCACGTGGTCACGCGCTATCGCGTCATGCGACTTCACTTTTCACCTGCTCTTGCTGCCGCTTTTCCTCTTTCTTCTTCTTCTTTAACTTCTTACATCTTTATAACCAAACAACGACACCATGGCTATCAAGCGCAGACTGTCTCGCGGTTGGAAGAAGTTGCCGTAAGTACCCCTATTCGTTTTGATATCAACTCTAGCGAGGTCTCATTCTGACAACACGTGATACAGCCTCGAGGGTACTCCGGCGGCTGCGGCCGACTGGGACTGGGAGCAGACGTTTGCTGCTCCCAGTTCCAGCCGGTCGGGGTTGGCAGAGGAAGAAGAGGACGATATTGTAAGATATCGCGCAGACTTCCGCAGGTTAGCCCTGCGAATCGTTGCTGTAAGTGCTGTCTTGTGTCTTTGCCTTCATTCAACAGTTACAGATTCAGGATGGGACAACCAGGAGCCAAAACGACCGCCTTTTCTCTCTGGATTAGGACCACCAGGAGCCCGGATCCGGATCTGGAGTAGATTTAAGAGATAAGAGATGGATGAAAATGTAAGCTGAGAGAAAGAGACGATGGACTTGATGATGTTGATAACTAAGGAATATCCTCCTGGACTATTCGAAACTTAGACGCAGGCGATGTCAAAAGCACCAGTCCAAAGATCAAGCCCGATTTCGCTATCAAAAGCAGCAGCTCCGAACAGCCTTACCACGACTCGCCATGTCTAGATCTAGACAATAGTAGGGCAGTGGCGTCGAGATATCAATCCTGCCATGCTTCTGCAATAGGGCTCGGCCGAATACAGCGCTACCCCTCATCCTTTTTGACAGTGTTGTTGATGGATCGACAGGCTGGCGAGCGAATCAGGCGCGTCCAACACGACAATCAGACCATGCGGCGTATCAACGCGCGGGGGACCGGGCTTTCTGGAGGTCGCATGGTATTCGTCATCAATATCAGGGCGGAATATGTACAGTGGCAGCAGCGTCTCACCGACATTTGACACGCCCGCGCGTGAACGGAGTCAATATCAAAGTCAAATATTCGCGCCTACAACGGCGGCCGCAAAGTATGAGCTCGGTCGCGCCCAATTCGTCCCGCGGAGGCTCGGATCGGAAACAGGCAGCCGGAGGTGATCGAGGTGGTGCGAGAGTTCGGAATCGTGGAGAGGGTTGAGAGTCATGGCCACGGGTACTTATCGAATAATCCCCCACAACAAAAGCGAGGCCTGCAAGCGAACCCGCAGCCGGCTCGCGCGCGAGGCCGGACCCTATCCAGACACAGATTGGGCTGCCACGTGTTGCCAACCCTGTCCGGCGTGCCTTGGTCAACGGGCATGACTCGGGGGTCCAGCAGCTGGCCAGGAGAGCCGATTCGTCAGATGATCTGCGACGAGGCGTAGGGCAGAGAAGGGACTGAAGGCGGCGGAGGCTGTCAGCCCGCGATACACATCCAACGAAGAGATCGTGGATGCGTGCAGCCAAACATGCAAGCCCCAAGTTGCGTGCGAGATGCAGGCCCAACAGACGCAGCCCAGCAGCCCAGCAGTCCAGCAGTCCAGCAGCCCATGCCCATGCCCACCACCAGCCTGCCCAGCCTTGCTCCTTGCGACTGTCGAAGCGATGGAAAGGCTCCCCCAGCACCTCATCGAGGCAGCAGTATGGCAGCACAGGCGCCGTGCGCTGCGAGAGCCGAATGAGCGCGCCTGGCGCTGATTATTACGGCGGGTATCTCGGAGGACGGCCATCCCAGCACGGCTCTGCTCTCTGCGGTGCGGGCTTCCTCGGCCTACTGCTGGTGAAGCGCGGGCGGTTTCCACTAGCCATGCTGGCTGCATGCCGACACGAGGCCAGAGTCGAGCCGGGCAGCGTGTCATGCCTTCACCAACGCCCTCGCTTCGTTACCGCAACGACGATGGAGACAGACTCGGTCCCGCCAACACTCGCGATCGGCCCAACTGCCGGCCAACAAGATGCTGCCGGGGGCACTGCCGGCCGCGCTGCTCGCTAGGCCTAGAGGGTGTTTCCCAGCCACAGCCCCTTGCCGATGCTTCCCAGGGACAACCAGGACAGCGACACGAGGGCGAAACGTGGGGGCGTGCACTGGCGCCGAGTCGGAGATTTCGCGAGGCTTCTTGCCAGATGGCGACTGGCGCTGAGGGCGAATGTTCTACCCGGCTTCGCTGCTAGCTGCTTCGGCATCCCGAACCCCTGACGGCTCGGCACAGACGTCTCTCGCTGCGCTCCCGCCCACGTTGACCAACCGCGCCGACTAATGGCCTCCGCCAGCGTCTCCACCTGCGCAACAAGCACATCTCAGACATGCGGGCAGTCGGCCCATTCCGCCGCTTGGTGCCGGCGGAGAGGAAGGCTTGGTGTCGGGAGCGCGCGCCCTCAAACCCTGAGCCCGGGGGACGCAAGGAGCTCCTGGCCGCGGGAGTGCTGGGCGATGTCTCGCAGCCGCAAGCAACGTGTCTCGTTGCGGGGACGTCGCACACACGTGGAGCGACCAGTCGAGAAACATGTCGTCAGGCCGGCGCCCATCCACAGAAGAGCACTGCAGGCCCAGCCGTGGCACTGCGCTGCCGACGCGGCAGATGTCGCGTTGCCGCATGGGGCTGAGGATCTGCGGCACGCGAGCCGGTTGGTGTGTGCTGGCGGCCTCGTGTGCGTGCTGTGCTGCCCTTCGCTGCGACGAGACGGTGCTGGTGTGGCAAAGAATCGCGGCCGTGTCTCTGCTGCTGAGGTTGTGCTGCGAGATGCCGCGGAATGGTGCATCTTGGCTGTGCTGATGGGAGACTGGTCGGCCGTCCGGGCCAGGGTGCAACGTGGAGGGCACGTTGTTGTGGGCAATTGTGGAATGGAGCTAGCAGCCACGTCCCGCACCGCCAGCGGCGTCAGGCATCAAATCCTCCAGCGCCGGTTTCAGCAGCCAGGGAGCGTATAGGCCCGCAGTGACTCCAAGGCACAGAGCCTCAGCCGGCGGCGATGCGCGCAGCCGCGGCCGGAGTTGCACACGACGGGGCTTTGAGGAGCGCCAAACGGCGGTGCAGCAGTCGAAACCTGGTTGACCTGGTGGACCTGGTGCTGCTGTCTGAGAGGCCGACGCCGCCCGCTGCACACGCATCCCGGCGACAACGTGCCGTGGAGCGCAGGACTCCTCCACTCGCTCCTGTGGACGGCGACGTGCAGGGCTTTCGTCGAAAGTCATGCAGCAGGCACCGCGCCGCTGAGCCATGCACGCAGCGTGGCCGCCCGCGATCAGCACCAGCACGCCGCCGCCGTCGCGGTCGCTGCCCAGCGAGCCGGTGTCGACGGCCCGTGAGGTTGTTTTTGGCTTTGGCGGTGCTGGCTGGCGGTGCCCGTGAGAGGAATCGGCGACACTGTGCGGCGAAAGGGGCTTGCGATCCCGCGTCGGCGGTCCTCGGGGGCCTCCACGCGGGCATACGAGCTGCATGCTGCTGAGGACGGGGTGTGGATGCGTGGTGTTGGCCGATGCCGTTGCCGTCCGTTTGCAGCTGCTTTTGCAGCGCCGTGGACGTCGCCGTGGAGAGTGCTGAGCGTGCGAAACACCAGCGCCCCGTCCGCTCGAAGGACGTCCTCGCGCCCTCAGGCTCCAAATTGCCGTCCCACCGCGATCTGCAGGGATGCCTCGTGGTCGCCCGCCATGGATCGCGTTAGCTCTGCCCTGGAGTCTCACTGCCGGGGGCGCTGGATCATCACCAGGCGGTTGAGGCCAGCCCAGTGTCGTAGGCCCAAGCCAGCGTGCAGGTAGCTCTGAAACACCCTTGCTCGTACCCACTCCGTCTGCGACCTGCCCAGGTGCTCTCGCTGAGGAGCGCTCCTACCCTCACCCGCCCAGCATCCCAGATGCCGTATACTACCTCCCCCTTCGCCTCACTCGACTCCATCTCCCCACCACTCCTCCCGCTGCACTCCCACTTCGCCGCCCGCGCGCCCACCCCCAGCGACACTGCCTCTGCGTCCGCTGCTGCTCCCGCACCCTCGTCTGACGCCCGATTGTCAGCATCGTCGTCGACTGTGACCTCGGCCTCCGCTGCTGCATCTCCAGCCTCCGCCAGCAACACCACCGCAGACCCTAGTCCCCAGCGAACCGATCGAGCCTCGAGCGACGTCCGCCGCCTGTCTCGTCGCCTGCCGCTGTTGCTGAGGAAGCCGTCGCGGGGAGAAGTCGCAGCACCCGCCCAGCAGCCCACGCCGTCGAGCACTTCACCCTCATTGACGACCTGCTCCACGCCCTCTCCGCCCGCAAATCCCCAGCCCGACCACCCTTCGCTTTCGGGGCCGCGAGCACGCGACAGTTCCGCCAGCCTGGTTTCGATTGCTGCTGAGGCGCCGCCGCCGACGCAGAGGAATCCCAGTTCGGGGTCGCTGTCTCAGACCGCCTTGTCGCCGCCGCTGGCGCATATAATCAGTTCCCGGAAGTCGAGCGAGGTGCCGGCTTCGTCTGTCGCCAACCGCCGCGGGAAGCTCCAGTTGTCGCGCTCGCTGTCTCGGCTCGAGTCCGGCCAGCGTCGAAGCAATAGTTCAGGCGCGTCCCAATTGCAGACCGCCAAGGACAAAAAGATGCATCAAACGTCGTCGAGGCTGCTCCGTATGACGGACGATGAGCGCCCGTTCACTAGAGTAAGTGCAAACATTTTGTCGTGTCCCGGCGTGGCCCGCCTTCCGTTTTGGGCAGCCACGTTTAAACTGCTCCACTCCGCGGCCACGAACCTCGCTCCACCACGACTTTCCACTTTACCACCTCTCACCTCCGTTTCTTGGACTCACCGCCTCGATGCTCGCGTTGGACTGGCGAGAGACGCTCAAAATGGCTCTGGACGTCACCAGCAAGCATACGGCGGCCCCGGACGGCGCTCCCGCCGGACGTCTGCACCCTCGAACAGAGCCGACATTGCTCGAGCGACTCACCACCAACCGTACCCGCGGTTGGCTCTGCCAGGTTGTCCCCTCCTGGATCTGCTAACTATTGCTACTCTGGATTTCGCGTTTTGCAGTGAATTGGCTTAGCTAACGTGCATCTCAATTAGGACTTCAAGGATCTCTTCTCCACACTCATGGTCTCGCTCCCACTCACCCCGCACCGCGTGCGCTTCCGCATGATCGAGCACACCTTCACGACCGAGGAGGCCGTCACCAATCTCGGCAGCCTCAAGTTCTCCCAGTCCAATCGCATGCCAGACCCCAAGGACTCCTCCCGCGTTGTGACCACGACCACAACCACCACCTTCTCCATGGCGAAAGAGATGGCCCGCTCCGTCTGCCAGAAATTCTTGGATGCTCGTTTCATTGAGTCGGTCGATGGCAAGACGGACTTCAACAGCAAGAGCTCCGTCTGGGCTCTCACTCCCAAGGGCATCCACATCCTCGAGCGCTTCTGCAACCGCAATGGTATCCAGCAATCACATGTCCGCGACCTAACCAACCTCCCCCGGAACGCTGGAGCCCTCGTGATTCTGGAGCGTGAGCACGAGACGGACAGGCTGAACCGCGACCCCGACACCCTGAAGATTCTCTTCTCGCGATTCGTCGGCCACAAGGCGAATGACGACGCAAACTCAGATTCTGATTCGCTGCACGACTTTGCCCGTTCCAACATCGGCGTCAGGATGATCCGGGAGCGCCGCTTCAACGACAAGCTCTATCTCTACACCTTCACTGGCAAGGCCACTGTTGACTGGCTTATGGACTGCTGCACCATGGTCGACAAGCGTGAGACCTACGAAGTTGCTGGCTTGTTCCTTGAACAGGGCTTCATGGCTCCGGTAGAAGGCTACACTCCTCGTGATCGTTTCGTGGCCTCGAAGCAAGCTATCTACTACGTCACCCCGCTCGGAGAAGAAGTCGCGGGCTGGATTGCCACTCCTGAGGGCTCCGTCAACGGCGAGGCCAACGGCAAGCCGCGCGATGGCACGATGCGAGATTCCAACGCCAATCGTATGGGAGTCATCATCACCAACCCGGCCGCACGTCTCCTGTTCCGCGAGTTTCTGAAAGAGAGCCATTGCGAAGAGAATCTCTCCTTCTACCTTGAGGTTCAAGACTTCACCAAGCAATATAAAGATGCTAAAGCTATCACCCCAGCTCCCAAGGTCGAGGTCATCCGCGAGACATTGGCTGCTGCATACAGCCTGTACAACGCCTTCCTTGCTCCTGGCTCTCCGAATGAGTTGAACATCGACCATAGTCTCCGCACTCAACTCGCTAGCCGTATGACTCGCGCAGTCGGCGACGATACCTCGATGCTCAAGAGTCTGGATGAGGTTGCATTGCTGTTCGATCGTGCGCAGAACTCCATCTTCAAGTTGATGGCCAGCGTAAGTATCTTGATAACTGCTCTTCCCCTATGTTTTACTAACTTTATTCAGGATTCCGTGCCCAAGTTTGTCCGAAGCCCCAAGTATCTGCAACAGATCCGCGAGCGCAACCTGGAGGCTTCCCTAGGAGCACCGACCCGCTCCTCACCATAGACGTCGACTTCAATTTGCTCCTTCCGGCGTCTGTATGGCTCATGACCTTTCTCTTCGACAGATTTCACCAACGGTCTTCCACGATTCATACGGAACTGCCGGGTTTACTCCTGTTGTGCAATGGCGCCAGCAAATCTCCTGGCCCTCTGCATCATCCATGCTTTTACTCTGCGATAAGGCTATCCATGGAACGCCGAGCAATCCCATTACATGCTGTCATCTACCCTTCTGAACGAGGGGAGCTTTGGATGATGGATGGCAGGGGAATTCCTCTGTAATTTCTATATGCTCTCTTTTCCTTTCACCGAATTCCCCCTTTGATTGAACTCATTGCATGGCACAGCTAGAAGCTTTGGCGTTTACGGTACCGGAAAATACTCTCCCACCAAATTCACTCTTCCGGCATTTTCTCATGGGTGGCTATTTGCTTTGGCTTTTTGTTTTCCACTTTTCTTTTCTTCTCTCTCATGCATCCATGCACCACCACACCTTTGTTCATAAATCATGCCTTTTGCTTGAGTGTTGCTAGTAGAGGAGGAGTTTTTTTCTTCTTCGATTGCACACTATTACAAAAAGGTCGAGCTGAAGGCAGCAAGCATAGCAGATGAGAGAGCCTATTAATTTTGTTTTCTGCGAATGGCATTGAAAGGCGATGTGCGCTGCTTCTTTGCGCATGTGGTGGAAGGATTGGGGGAAGCTTGCATCGGATGTATGATAATTCACATTGGGAACCCTCTTCTCCCCCTGAATGGAAGCTACAGCTAGATATTTGCAAACTGGATACTCCTGCCTAGTGCTTTCAAGAACTGCCGTGCCGCCCATATCAAACCTTCAGCAACACCAACCTATTCTCCTTTTCCCTCCTCCCTCTTTCCAGCTTGATCCCCACCCCCCTCGTATCCCCACGTGGCGCCCTCGTATCCGCCCGCCCGCCAAGCCCGCCACTGGCGCCCGCTTCCCACCTGCTCGAAAAGCACACAAACAACGAAACTTCACGGCCCTCGCCTGGGAGTTCGCCTGTGCAGTCCATAAGTAGTAAAATTGGCCACTGACGGAAGCCACCCTACCGTACCTGTATACGGAACATCTACAAAACGTAGAAAACTTTTCAGCGCCCCGAGGTTCCCGAGCGCACCTGCAGCCTTCTCTCCCGTGGTGGCTATTACGTTGGAGGCGTTTGCGCATGCTGGCAGCCGATAAGGGGGCAACGCAATCACACGCTCATCGCATCTGCGGTTTTTCCCGTGCATGGACGCGAACATGCAGATGGGCACTTGTACACACATGCGGTTACATAACGGGCTTTCTGCGATGAGGGATGGGGAGGATGATGCGCCCGTGGCGGTGGAGGCGCGACTGCTGATCTGTTGGAAGCGAGGGGATATGCGGGTTTGATGCCTGCGGGGCGGGAGGAGGGGAGGTTGGGTTGCGGTATACGGGTCTTTCGGGGTTTTTCTTTGCGGAGGACGGAGGGAGGTGCTGCTGGAAGTTGGGGATGGGCGCTGTGGAGAGGTTAGTGCAGGAAGTGTTGGTTGGCTTGGTGGTAGAGTGAGATGGTGAGAGGAAGTGTACAGGACGGGATGGTTTGATGATTTGACTGGATTGGTGGGAATAAGTGATGTTCAGTTTTTGACGATAAATGCTTCTGTTGGGACGAGGAAGGCTGAATGTCTCATGGGACCGGAAAGGCTGTCCCGGGTTATTCTATACGAGTAATCATGGCACACTCTTGGAAGCCGTCTTGACCAACGTTCTTACAGACTCGTATCGTTTTTGCCAGAGCATCTTTAACATTGTTCCTAGCGATGCTGGGAAAATTGAGCTTACATGTGATAGGGGAGTCCGCACGTGACCGCGGGTGTTGGCGCTAGTGAGCCGTGTTTACGACGACCATCGTCCAAATCGCGTCTGCCTTGTCCACTTCAAATACAACAACATACTCTCTTGCCAGACTTTTTTGGATACAATTTCTTACTATGGCACCAGCACCTCCGGGGGTGAGTGTGAAACCCATTGCGACTGTGCTTTCACCAAACTCACCAGTATTTGCAGTCACAGATCGCCCCACTACCAACCAATCTTCCGTTTCGCATAGTATCAAGAACCATAGGCCAAGGCGCATATGCCTCGTGAGCGGAGTTCAGCGTGTGCCAGTAGCAAGCATGCTAATTGAACATAGAATACGAAAAGCAACGCCCCTCAATGCCCCCAAACCCGTCATCGCCATCAAATTCGTCAACAAGGAACATGCCTTCAAGCAAGGTCGTCTTTCACCTAAGCAGCTTGCCATGGAAATCACCCTACACAAATATCTCGGGAAACACCAGAACATAATACATTGCCTGGGGAATGGCGAGGATCCCCTGTGGACGTGGATCGCCATGGAGCTTGCTGAAGGCGGAGATCTCTTCGACAAGATTGAGGCAGACGAGGGCGTTGGGGAGGATGTGGCACACTTTTACTTCACGCAGCTGATAGGGGCAGTCAGTTTTATGCACTCGAAGGGTGTAGCACATCGGGATATAAAGCCAGAAAACGTCTTGTTGTCTGGTGAAGGTGACCTCAAGCTTGCGGATTTCGGGCTAGCAGCTCTATTCAGAAGAGACGGAAAGACTCGAGTCTGCAACACCGTGTGTGGCAGTCCTCCCTATATCGCCCCCGAGATCCTCAGTGGAAGACACAGCAAACGACCGGACGTCCTGGACACTGGTTACGTCGCCAACATATCTGATATCTGGTCCTGTGGAGTTGTGCTCTTCGTGCTCCTTGTAGGCAACACTCCCTGGGACGAGCCCACCCGCCGTAGCGAAGAGTTCAAAGAATACGTCGACACCAACGGCCGCACAACTGACGAACTCTGGACCAAACTCCCCCAAGATATCATCTCCCTCCTCCGCGGCATGCTCAAACTGGACCCAGCGACCCGCTTCACCCTTGACGAAATCCGCACACACCCATGGTTCACACGGCCAAACCCCTTCCTGAACCCCTCCGGCAAAGCCTCCAACCCGGTCGGCCTCGCAACCCAAATGCTCTCATCCCTCCGCATCGACTTCAACACCGACCCCACCCCCTCCCAACGCGCCGCCGCCTCAGACGCCGACGCAATGGACCTCGACATAACCCCAGAAACCTTCCCAACCCGCTCCCACGCCGTCCCGCTTTCCGCCACCCAGCCCGAAACCCCCATCGCCGACACCCCCTTCGACTGGGAACGCCCGCCCCGCCTCCCTATCTACGACGGCATCTCCGCCTCGCAGCCCGTCGGCGCTGGCGCCTCCCTCGCGCCCGTGTCCCAAGAGACGCTCGACCGCCTCTCCGAAGACCCCTGCCTCTCCCAATTCACGCAAACGCCCTCCGTGCCCCTCTCCCTCACCCAGGCCGCCCGCAAGTTCGCCGACATCCTGCCCACGCACTCGCTCGCGCGTTTTCTATCGCCACTACCCTTCTCGCTTCTGCTGCCTCTGCTGGCGGAGGCGTTGCATCGGCTCGGCGTGCCGCTGCCGCCGTTCAGCGCGGAGCAGATGCAGGAGTGGGAGCGCGAGCAGGAGGCGTGGGTGCGGGTGAAGACGGTGGATGGGCGCAAGCAGGGGCTGAATGGGCACGTGGTTGTGGAGCGGTTTGGCCGGGAGATGCTGGAGGTGCGGTTTGTCAAGGCGAGTGGGGATCCGCTGGAGTGGAGGAGGTTCTTTAAGAAGGTGGTTGTGCTGTGTCGTGAGGGGGTTTTGGTGCCGAGTTCGTAGTCTGAAGTAGATGTGTGCGCGGGGTGATCTGTTTCGGGAGTTGAAGGGGTGGGTGCATAGGTTGGTTATTATGACTTTTAGACCATGGTTGGGCGGGTGCGTGAATTTGGATATTTCGCTCTCTCTGGGATAAACGGCTTTGGAATCGTACAATGCTGCATCCGTCCCCAAAGGTTCCCGATCTCATCCCGAAATCTCATGCGTCTCCTTTCACATCTACCCCTCCGTCCATATATTCCTCCCTCTTCAGTGTCGTCCACTCACTCAACAGCTCATCCACCTCATCATCCTCTTCGCCCTCCTCATCGTCGTCCACCTCAGCCTCAACATCAATATACTGCATCCTCGCACGCCGCTTCCCGCGCTTTCCGCGCTTTGGAGTCTCCCACTCTTCTTCATCCTCTCCACCGTCCGCTCTACCATAAACCCCGTCATCAAGCACATAAGCCGCTTTAGGCTCAAAGTCGTCCCCTTCTAACCTTTGCGCCACAGAGGCAGCGACATCAACCGCGTCCACCTCGCCAGCACTTAACCGCATAGGCACTCCACTACCAGCCACATTTCCAGGTGCATAGACGGATGCTCTGGGTGCACCGTGATGCCGTATCTTCGACCTCACTCCAGCCGCTACGCCAGACGAGGAGGTGGTAGAAGTCCGCCCTGCAGCGGACCCGGCCACCCCCGCCAGAGCCGCCCTCGTCATGGCTGCCTGTCTCCGCGCGTCCTCGGACTGTGCGTGATCGCTCCACACAGTGGCCTCTGGTTGCCGCATAAGTGGTACATAGCTGGGCAGAGAGTTGTTGCCGGATCGCGAAGAGGGAGAACGGCGGAGCTCTACCGACGCTGCAACCGCGGCCGCTGCGGGGGTTGGGGAAAACTGACGTCCGCGTGGACGTTGCGTGGCGTCTGAATTTGAGGCATATACAAACGTCTCATCGTCACTGGTGGTGTCGTCGACGGCTGCGGCGATTTTCGCTTCGAAGATGTCGGCTTTTGTGTGCGTGCCAGATGCAGCTATTCGGGGTCGTCTGGGAATATCATCCCCGGTTCGATCAAGTCGCTGTCGGTTCTGTGCCTCGGTATGTTAGCAAGTTTTTCTAAACGGGTAAAGAGACAGGGATAAGTGAGCTTACGGGAGCGATGTGGTCATCGACTCTATCTGTTTTGGAGACGAGTCGCGAGACACGGGTGTTCTGTACGGAAGCCTCTTGGTCGGTGGCTCTGGCTAGTGCGTTTAGTCGCGCCGCAGCGTCGTGGAATGCAACCGGGTCGCTATCAAGCTCGTCATCCGAAGAGGTAGCTTCGAATTGGTATTTGGAGCGAGCTACCGATGTAGGTTCAATGTCATTGCGAAAGATCCGCTCGCGGTCTGCCTCTCCTAGCTCGAGCACCGCCTTGCCTTGATCGGGTTCCACCTCCAGAGAGGGGGAAGGAGGTCGCGCTCCCACAGGACTTCGAGAGCGTCCTGGCACGGGCTGGTTAGATCCTGTATTTGCCTTTGTTGCGGCCCTTTTGGTCTTCACTTCCTTCTTACCCGCGCCGCCGGTTGTCCACCTGAGGAACTGCGGTAAAGGCGCTGGTTTCTTTTTCCGCGACGGATGGTGATTGACGACGACCATGTCTTGGCCCGGCATCGGCGGATGAGACGGAGGCGGAGGAGGCGGAGGAGGCGGAGGAGGCGGTGGGAGAGGGACAGGTAGGGGAGGGCCTGAGTAACTCGTCGTAGATTTCCTTGCCTTTTTGGCAACTCCACGCCTCTTTTTGATAGCTGGGGGCATATCCTCCATGTCATCGGCCCATGATCCCACAGCTGCATGTCGTTAATTAAGGACGTCATGTCGGTTGGGGAAGTTGGCACATACCTTGGTTGGTCAGAAAGTCCCCCAGGGACAGTTTCTGCTGCTGTTTCTTGGGAGGTGCTATACATAAAGTGTCAGTCAGGGTTCCAGTACGCCGCGATCAGGGACAGGTAGGAGAGGGCCTGGCATACCTAGTCCTATACTTGAGGGAGGTGGTGGAATTTCCGGCCACAATATCATCTTGACGGTCATACCGGGCTCGATGAGAGCTTCCCAGACTTGAGGCAGCATGATTTCGCCATCAGGGCCTGCAAGATCGTAGTGGCCTGCGAAGACGTGTTTATTTAAGCCTTCTACATGGGCGAAGCCGGTGTTGATCAGTTCTTTCATTGCCTTTGATTGTGTTAGACTGGAAGGAATAAGAGCTGAGGAGTTCAATGTAAACGTTACGCGAGGAAAGGACAGATGTACTCACGCTCCAGCTTTTGGCTAGATGCCAAGGGAAAGTGAACTCCCTCCCTATGGCATCAAGGAACTGCACTGCCGGCTTCATCTCGTCAGATGGAGGGGCGAGCTTTGCGACGTTCTTTTCATACTCTTCCATGCCTTTCTCTTTCGCTACTTCCTCTTGCGCCTCTGCCATATGTAGCGCAGTCAGACCTACAGCTGCCTCGAGATCGCTTTCATCGCTGGCCACTGCTTCTACGTATTCCTTTCTAGCTTTGTCTTCCGCTATTTTGGCTTTATATCCTCTTTTAGCTTTCTCATCAGCTGCCTTTGCTTCGGTAACAGCTTTGTCTACTGATAACTTTGCTACGTCTGACTCGGCTTTCGATTTTGCTTCCGCTTCGGCTTTTTCTATCTGGGCTTCCAAATGGTCCATTCTCTTCCGAAGAGTCTCTTTCTGTGTTGCATTTAGGCTGACTGCGCTGCCTGCATCAGATAGACTGAAGCTCTCGTCTTTCCTATCACTCGAACGGGTTCGAGAAAGATATCTGGACCTGTTACGGTTCAGGGGTTGCGAACGAAGCTTAGTGGTAAGTTCAGAGGCAGCGAGATCCCCGATAGCGGCTTCAGCGATGTGACGCTTACCCTTGCGATCCGGATCCTTATCTACGAGACTGCCAACATCAGCGGCACCGAGAACGGCACTTGTAATACGCTGTCCTCTTTCTCCAGTCCGAGGGCCAGACTCCTTTCGGCGTTGAAAGGCCTCGGTGGCACTAGCAATGACGGCAACCTTTGCGGCTTGCTCCCACTTTCTCTCGGTGCTCCTATTGCGTCCACGACTACGGCTACGCGAGCGAGACTCATTGCTGTATTGTCGCTGGCGTGAGCCTGGTTTGATTCTGCTTCCGCGAGGCGTTACCAGTGTCTCGTCTGAAAGACCCGAGTCGGTTCTTCCTGGGCCCGAGCCGCCGAGGATGATAGTGTCGAGATGTTCACGCGTACTGAAGTAGGAGCCAACAAGAGCCTGTTCGTGTTCAGAAGGGTCTTCGCCCTCGCTCTTAGAATTCAGCGCATGCTGAACGAGTTCAATATCGTTGAGTAGTTTCTGGATATGTGCAACACATGACGCCAGGCTTGTCTTGGTGATGGTTGAGCCAATTGAGGAAGCGGCTGTGAGAACTCCAATGCTTTCCTCTGTCGAGGTGCCGAGCGACTTGGTGTTGATAGTGATTTCGTCGTCACTGCAATTGTTAGTCTAGGGATTCGAGGATAGTAAACCTGCGAAGAAATACTTCAAGACTGTGCTCTCATCACTCATGCTATAACTTCTCAAGGACTCCTGATATCGTTTTGTAGACTCCTTTTTAGCCTTAATCAACACCTTGATATTATGTCGCTGGACAGCGACCACCTCTTTCGGCGCCTTACTACATGCCATTCATTAGCCAAGTGCTGATAAAAGCTGCGAATCTCCATTACATACTGAGAGGCTACCTGGTATGCATGCGTCAAAACCTGCATCAACAACTGCAACGTGCTCTTCAAGCGATCAATATTCGCCCGTAGAAGCTCCATCTTCGGCTCTCGGAAAGGCAGCATGAATTTCCCCAACGTGCTCTTCTTCGTTTTCTTGAGCGCGGCATCCATCTCTTCGAACAGACTGGAGCACTCGCGCACCGTTTCCTGGGCTGTGCTGACGGCATTGTTAGAGAGCAGCGATGCGGTTTCGCCCTGCTTGAAGATGCTGCCCAGCTCGTCGATGACACGCGAGGTCAGCTTGACGTCTCTGGCGATGTCTTTGATACGCCTATCGGCTGTGGAGACAGATTCGGCGTATTGGTATAGTGTGTCGGCTAGTTTGAGGCCTGCGCCGGCGACTTGGATTACGGATGCTATGAGCCCAATCTCGGCCATAATGCTGGGTCATTCGACGGACTTCTGCTTAGATTACATATATCACCGTGACAATCTCGCCCTGTTTATCTGAAGTGTGATATGGTCGTCTTCTTATTCATAGAAGACAAGGCTTTATAGTGGCTATACATTAGAGGGTGGCCGCTTACGAGCTCAGCCTCGCAGCTGAGATGTGCCTTATTCGCTAGGCATCAGTTTTATATTTTGAAAGCCAACTTTTTTTGTAGTGAAGAATTCGGACTGGCAGATCTATGACCTGTCACATAGAAGCGACGCATTCAGCAATGGCTGTCAGTTGGTGTTCACGCTCTACATGTACGTAGTAGTTAACGTCGCACGTGATTAGTGCATATATTCTATTTCAATGCCCCTAAAATACTTCAATGCCCCTGCTTATATGCCCTCACCTTGGCGCCCAATTCCATCCGTCTCTGATCAGTGTCTAATCAGCCACCGAGCCTCCATAAATACAGTCCTATTTGGCGGAGAATCGTCTATCAGATAATCCATGTCAAGTTTACCATTGCAATGGCCATAGCCACCCAACGTGTTTTCGAAATTCCCGAACTCCTCGAGCTCATTCTCCTCCCGCTCTCATTCCATTCCCTCCTCTCTGCGCAGCTCATCTCACGCTGCTTCTGGCTTACAATTCGCTCTTCGCCTACTCTACAACGCACCCTCTATTTTCGCGCAGAACCCAAGACCGCATCGGGGGCTTGGGCGGCAAACCAGGTCCTCGTTGAGCGATTCCGCCCATGGTTCACCGATCCAAGCATCAACAAGCACGTGTCCAGTCGGTACAAATTTGTTCACTTGTCGTGGCTCGGATTCGCACATCGCCGCGAGCCACTACTGCGAAAAGGAGCGAGTTGGCGGCACATGCTGCCTATGCAACCACCCCCTACGAAACTAACCATCCTCCGGTCGCACTTCTCGCGCTTTAGTGATCCCCAGTACGTCCTGCCTGGCGAGAAGCCTCGCTGGCGCGCGGAGATCGAGCGCGAGGGCGGGATAACCATGGGCCTGCTCTACGATATCGTTGAGGGTTTTTTCGCGCTTCTGCCGGCGCACCACTTCGAGGCGGAATTTGGAGTGCGGTGGTTGCTTGATGAAGCTTACGACGGTGCGGGCAGAATTGAAGTGGAGTTGTACTGTAAGCACCGCGATGGCTTTGACCCTGAAGATTTTCCAGAAGATTTTCAGTACAGAAGTCGAGCGGATGGGATGAGGTATGGGGACTTGGACTGGAAAGTTTGCGATGTGGAAGCTGGCACGGACTAATCTATGCTCGCGTCCGTGGGAGTGGGAGTGTACCTACATAGGTAACTTGAAGCCTGCCGGAACGAGTATCTTTGCTTAAGGAGGACGAATGTTGCTTTCATTCATTTGACGACTGATGGCATTCTACAGGCTTTCGAGGTTCATGAGCCAACATTCTAGGCAAATGTTATCAACACACATTTAGGTTGTGCACGACTTATCACTTTGAACGGTGGCTCATAACCCTCTAACGCTTCTAGCATACCTCTTTTCACCGACTCATTCGGAAATCAATGATACTACGCCACTGTGTGTGGAAGAATTCCGGGCGGTGGTCAAATTGTGGAGGATTCAGCCATGACATGGTGGGTCCTAAGGCGGTAAAGCGTTCAGATGCTTTGCCTCATCGAGCGCTGGCTCCAAAGCCCACAAAGTGGTGAACGGAGTTCGATAGGCTGACGCTGCGTCTGCAGAACCTGTCTGCAGACAAGATCATCCAAGATGAACGCCCAACAAGGCCAAGCATCCACGCTAAACTCACCAGCCACATCATTGTGGCGTCAAAAACGCAGATGACATCACTGGTCGTTGTCTTGATTATGGTGAGCGTGTTCCGCTGCTTTCAAGCTACTCTTCCATCTTACAAAGGTATCACCTCGAATTGCTTTCTACTTGGATTCCTGTTGCAGATGACTATGAACGTTCCCCCAAGATCTAGTTCTAAGCTCGTAAAACGAAGACCAGTAGGCTCAGCTTCTCAGTCGCCCGAGCGGACTACACCTGTTTTCACAGCCAACCCCGCAGGTGGCTTCGACGAGGGCCCTCCTCCTGTCCCTCTTTTACCGTCCGAAACCCTAGACGACGCTACTTCAACAATGCCCCCATTAACCGATGGAGAGAAGAAAGAGAAGGAGAAGAAGTCTCGCTTCCGCCTATCCAACCCATTCCACTCCAAAGACAAAGATCGCAAGGATCCGCCTGAGGCTCGATTTTCCGACTCGGCGTATGCCAGCAGCGAGAACCCCAATTCCTTCTCAGAAGTCGACACGAATGGAGCTCCCAGCTTCTCCAGCACTGAGCGCCGTAACTCGGCCCATCGTCCTGTTAGTGGGGAGACAAGAGGATCATCTCGAGAGCATCTGAAACCACCTCCAAGCACCACTCCTATTCCTCCTCAGGCTCCACCAAAGACGACCATTACTGCTCCTACACCCCCTACGACTACGCCTGCATATAATCCTCCAACACAACCCCCTCCTAGTGCTGCTAGGAGCGCTTCTCCCGGCGTGCCCCATAGCCAAGAGACAATTGCTAAGGAAACACACCAAGACCCGCAAACCGGCTATACAGTCACGACGACTACGACCACAACGACCACGACGACTACAACAACCGGTCAGTACGAACCCCGAGTTCTCGTCTCCATTTGCACAACGCTAACATCACACAGGGCCCGGAGGTAGCACCACCGTCCAAGTCCCAAACGAGGAAATCGAAGCCAACAACTCTAACCCAAGCGTCACAAACACCACCGGTCCAAACCCGCCCGCCCCTACTGTCTCACCACACCTACAACCTTCCCATACCACTAATGGTGGAGCCCGCACCTCCTCCAACCAATCACACTCCCCACCAATCCCCAACAAGAGCACCATGCGCGACAGAATGTCCGTAGAGCTTGACTCGTCACCCGTAACAGCTCCACAGCAAACAGGCGCGCCACAATACGGCGCATCGCCCGTAACACCAAGCTCCCCAAGCCGCCAGAACTTCTCATACCCAGGCCGAACACCGCCCGCGGGCGTACCCGTCCAGGTTCCCGCGCAGGAGTACGTGCACTCGAACCCGGGAGGCTTCCAGCAACAGCAACAGCAGGGAGGCTATCCCACGCAAACCCACCCAGATGTCCCCGCCGCATTGAGCCCGCGGAACTCGGTGCCGCAGGGACAACAGCAGGGCGGAGCAGGTCGAGGCTCGACGCTCGCGAATCTGAAGACGGCGGCGGCGGGTATACATGTAAGCGCCAGCCTTCCACTTACATTCTCGCCTCCAAAGATGATTATGCTAACGACTCTCACAGGGCGTCGGCGAAACCCTCCGCGGCACCCTCAACAGCTCCGTCGACCGCCACATGGGCGCGCCCGAGGCCACGCGCTTGAAAAACCAGTCCGTCATCGATGCGGGCCGGTCTGAGATCGAGACGGGGCATTTCGCGCACGCGAACCGGCCGATGCCTGCGCAGGTGCAGCCGCAGCAGCCGCAGTATGGCAATTCGACGACTGTGTCGGCGGACGGGGCTGGAGCTGGGCAGCAGGGGAGGGAAGGTGGGAGGACGAGCGGGAGGCTGGGGAACTTGGTGCATAAAGTCGGTGAGAAGGGGCTGAACATGAGTGGGGGTGCTGGTGGGGGGCCTATGGAGAAGCAGAGGGGGGAGAGGAGTCCGGGGGGGAGGTTGAAGGTTGTGAATGAGTAGCTCTAAGTATGGAAGAAGGATTTGGATATATACGAGCGGAAAGTGCTGTTTTGGTTGATGCTGTATATCTGTGGCATCCGGCTTTGGTGTTCTGGTTGGCGCAGGGCGGAGCTGGGTTGGAGTTGGTATATACAGGATGTCGCTACTCAGGACTGAATTGTGAAATATACTGGATGAAGCACTTTAATGTTGTTTTATTTGTAGACACAATGGAAGAGCAGGAGAGTTAACGCAAACTCTCACCTCCCTCTACTTACACTCCGGATATAGAAGTTCGGCCGTGCATTATGCTTGTATGGAGGCCACGTAGTGCATAAGTGAAAGAAAGATGTCAAGAAAGCTCGTATCCAACCGTGTCGCAAAAGAAAAAAAATATCCAAGGAGCACTACCCTCTCTCTCGGGTGTAGCCACCCCGAGGGGTTTCTCTATATCCGCAATTCTTCAGAGGAAGGATGTACATGTGCGATGCACACAGGCTGTATAGGCTGAACAGCTCGTCTCTCTGCTATGAAAGCACTCGACACGCTATCCTGAAACTCGAACATAGCCTTAGGCCTGACTTTTACCTTAAATTCAATATGTTCGACGTCACCTAGAGTAACATTGCCGTTCTCTATAAGTCGCTTGAGCATCCAGTTGTCTTCCTAGGCTCTCTCCGGAAAGCTTTTGCGATTTGAGTCCCAGGATAGTGGCCATGCTTCCCCATGCTTCATGCTGACGTGGCAGTTCATGCAGACGTCGTGATAACTGCAAGTGGTGCAGGCGACGTACTCATTCTCGTGAAAAGCTGAAGAAGCTGTCAGAGAGGGTTGAGTTCGGGGATCTCAATTAGTCATACCTTTAGCGCACGAATCGCAAGTTCTCGCGGGTCTGTTCTGCGTGTATAGCTCCATACTCTTCGGTTTGCTGGACATACTTGGTTTCTTTTCTCTATGCTCGACGTTGGCCTTTACTTCGGCGCGTTTGACGGCGGTCGCATACCTTACAAAGCGCTTGTCTATATGGTGAGCTAGACGATGACAGTGGAAGCCGGAATTGAAACAAGTTGGCAAAGATCGTAGTCCCCTTGATCGCAGATGCTGCAGTGGAAGTACTCGTCGTCCGCAAGTGTGCCGCAGATGTCGCAATTGATCTCCCACTGTATCGACATGGACAACATTCTCCCTCCAGTAAACTCGGCATCAGGATTCTTCTCCAAGACAACGCCAAGTTCCTCCATACGACGAATTTCCTCTTCGCTCATAGGTTCGTCCTCATTCGAAACCTCTTCCGTTCGTCGCGTCTAGTATCCTTTGAAGAAATCCAGTGGAGATTCTCCAGACTCGTGAAGAAAGGTTTCGAACGCTGCAATGAGCTGCTCAAGTCGCTCGAGCTGCCAGCGGTCTTCCTCACGGAGTTCGTCTACCTCTTCTGGTGCCTCGACGCTGATTCGTGTTACCCGGCGTGACCATTTACAGCATGTATGCCGCATATTGAGTCTATTGAATGTCATGACCCGTAGCACGTCATGTAGCTGTGAAGTCCGCCAGTCTATATTTATGGATGAGCTATGGTTGTTGAGAATCTTGATGAATTCCAATCCCCTCAATTCTGTTGATCGCGAACAGGAAAGGCCTTTGAGAAGTATGGTACTGGAATTACATCCGTGCTTCGAGCATCCGCATACACAGTCGTCCGGCGCGCTGATCTTGCAAGTTTCAAGACACATGTTGGTGATGTCGTTGTGGTAGATTGGATCAAGGTGACAGCATGTCGTCCAGGAGCGGTGCCAGTTGTGATAGATATAGTAGCCGGCCCTGTACGCTAGAACATGGCCGACTTTCCAGGTTCGAGTCATTGTATGTCCAAAATTGAAGGCGAGGTCTGCATTCAAGTTTGCGCCCTTCGATAAGAACCAACTAGAGAGAAACCAATTGGGCGGGTGAACCCTGTGCATCGCGTGAAAACAAATCGGTGGCAGGCCGTCCTCGTTCGGCGCGTCGACTTCGCGAAACCCAGCGCTATAGAGCAACTCTGCAGCCTTAACGGTGAGTGGAAGCATGTGATAAACAGAGCGGTGTCCAAACGGGTCCATAACAACCAAAGACGGTGGCACACGAACACTTCGCGCTGTCAAGGCGTCGAGTATGTGATTGAAATTCCCTTCCAGAACTGAATCGGTACATAAACCCAGACTTTGAATCAATTTGATTGGTAGGTGATCCCTAGCTAGTTGCTTCAGGTGGTTTCGGCGTAGGGCTATTGATTTGGCTAGCAGTCTCTGGATTTCTGGAGAACCAGCTACGAAAGCAGACTGGAAAAGACTCGCGGAAAATGAGGGTCCGTGGAGGCAGCCATCTGCTTCAATTAGGAGCTTAAGTGAATCTGTTGCGTTTGATACAGCGCAATAAACGATAAGAGGAGTACCAACACAGTCTACTGCAAGGGTCTTAGAGCCAGCTTCAAGTAGAATCTTGATCCCTGGCTGCCAATCGCATGACAGATGTAAGGGTGTTTGGCCAAGCAATTCCTTTCGTTCAGGGCGACGGGATATTTTGATAAAATATGGAGAACCTCGCTTTCAGATTTTCGAAAGATCGCTAGACTCAGTGGCCTACATCTGCAAACTGATCTTGTTAGCACTCTCCCACTGGTTGTTGGGAATCTTACCCTCTGCAAGCTCTTGGCACATCGACAAGCATTTTTGATAGAATGGTCCTTCGTACCAAGGGTCGTGGCCTGAACCAATGCCCAGCCCTGCTTCGATACTTTCTAACCGTGGGCCCGCGTCAAGACCTCCTTTGATCAATTCTAGGCTCATACTCGTGAAGATGTGTGCGAGAGCAGGGAAAGGATAACGCGTGCTTACTACTACCATGCACCGATCCATCGGGGAACTGTCAGCGCATTTAGTCAATGGCCAGTACAGCTGATATTTCGGGCGTTGTTTCACCCAATTCTTCAGCTTGTGAATACTAGGGCAAACGAATTGGAGAACTTAACTATTGTGGATGATGGAATCCTTACTAGCCCTTTGTGTCGATCTGGTTGAGTGGGACTCCGACCTCAGAGAGCATGCGTAGCAGCCTATTGAAAGCTTCAAGGACTCTATCGTCTTTCAGACCTGCAGGTTTCATGAGGTCCATCACGACCTTGGCGCCGTTGTAAGCATGTACTTCAACAAGGCTGGTTTAACCATCCTTACATGGCATAGTGACTGTCCAGCTTCATTGAGATCCGTGGTAGCGTCTGCCGCAACGTGAAAATCTCGAGGAGCCTTTGTGTGGCCGATGTTAGCATCTCTACCAGATCTCCGTGTTCTTTTAGACGGCACCGTCCCGAAGAGTCATCATACACATAGAACTCGACCTCATTGAGCAGAAGCTCAAAAGCGGGAGAATCCCATGGTACAACTCTGCTCCAGGAGAGGTAGGGAGCAATAGAATACCCGCCAGCGCCAGCCGTAAAGGACAATCCGATGGATACGGTCGTCGCCAAGATAGCCCAGAGGCAAACCACTCTTGCTTTCACGGAGCGGCGTTGCTCTGGAGGGCTGTAGAACGGACAGTTTGGCAAGTGTGCCAGCGTAAATTCCTTCTCGAGGGATAGAGAGAACCAATCCGAGTGATATTGGTGCCTCCCTGTGTTCTGGAATGCAATGGCATAGTAGGCCCTGAAACGTCCTAGATAGACCCATGAGCTGTGGACGAGGACGATGGCGCCGTCGCTTGGGTGCCTTTTCAGAGATTTCAATGTCTTCGCAAAAAGCACGTAGGGCATCGGGTTTACACAGCAAGCGATATTGAAGAGTGCGTAGTTCTGTTTCCTTCCACGCTGTCAGCATGGCAGAGCCTAGTGGCGGTCACTACCTACGAGACTTTCCATCCGGGATGCGTGATCTGATCGAAATTGGGTGAGGTCGGAGAACAGGCTCTGCACAAGATCTGAAGTTCGCTTCAGCCCACCGGACGAAGCGAATAGCTCCTGCCTGATCTCGCCAATGCCCTGTCCAATTGCTTGTACATTAGATTGAATGATCGTTGTGCTTCTTGTGGTTTCCGCTGTGGAATGCTCGATAGCAGGCAACGCCGACCGTATTTCCGGTACGATAATGGAGACATTTTGGCAGACTTCCTTAATATCCTGTTCGATCAAGGAGCCGGATCCCAAGAGGTCGGACGATAGGTTCGAGACATCGGTACGGAGCGCCACAACGCCGTCCAGAACGGAATCGACAGTAGCAGATGTGGTGGTCGATGCGGAGATGAGCGAAGAGAGTTGCTTTGATTGCGTGCTGTCAATATCTCTGTGAATGCAGTGTCAACTTGGAAACCGAACAATAGGATGTGATATCTACAAGATGGCAGGAACAACCCTCGGCGCGAGGTCACATCACTACAGCACGTGACATATACAATACACAACGAGAACAACGCCTAGGGACAACATGATACGTCGATTGAGTAAATATTGAGAAAAGAAAAGGCAAACTAACATTTCAAGTGCTTGCAGTGCAGTTGCCAAGATAACGTTGATGGTCTGTACATCATTCTCCAACTTCTGGATGTTCCCCTTCTTAAAAGGGTACAGGAGCTTTCGGACGGTCGATTTGACCCTTTTGCTTTTACTGTCCGTGACGATGTAATCGCACTTCAAGTTCTTCAGAAACGCATCCAGGCGGCGCATCTCAGCCTCACCCTCGCGAAGACACTTCTCAACAGCATCGACGACATTTTGATTGTTGGGAGAAACATGACTGACTGCGTCTTTGACCATGTCCAGAGTCGTCCGGAGACATTCCACCCTACTCAAAGTCGACTGAATGCTGTTCTTTCGGTCCTGCAAGGCTTCCACGTAATCGACTAGATTTTGGCAAAGGCTGAGTCCGAGAGAGACCACTCCAATTGCCGTGCCGGCAACAGAGATCGGGTCACTCATGAGGCCGGTTGGTTTCGACACTCACAAGAAAACGAGAACTTCGAGAGGTTTCAAGCATGTAGAATTCCGAGCCTTCACGTTCATTTGGGCAAGGTGAACCACGGGAATTGAGGCTGAGCCGCGGCAGACCGCAAGGCTTTTCTCAGCCTTGCAGCGCTGATGTCGGGAGGCGCCATCGCTGGAGTAAAAAGAAAAGTGCTGAGCAGCTGGCCATTTCCCCTCATATAAACTTCATGGAACGGATAGCATGTACAGGTACGCAAGTCAACATTTAGGGATGGCCGGGTAAGGGCAATTTTGGGAACACGCAGAGATGTATGGATCTAGGTATGCCTTAGTTAAATGTGATGCTGCTGGTCCTTCAATTGCGCATCAGTCTAAGATGTTACGCGAAGAATCCACGCCCTACGCACTCAAGAGGCGCGTTCCAACTCTTGAACGTCGATAACGATTCACGTGAACCTCATTTGCGTCAAAACCCACAAGACACTGATGTCGCAAGTAACCCGCCATGTCAATCGTAGCAATTCATTTTGAAAAAGCTAAGGGATAATGAGGTAATCGCTCAGAGGGAAAAAGGATACGTGCAAATGCAACCTTGCCGTGTACGCCGTGGATGGGTGGCTGATCGAACCCAAGTCACCAACGCCAGTCCAGTCATGAGGATGCATTTAATGCATATGACAAGTGCAGAACTCCTTGCGCCAAATCTTGTAAACCAACTGCGAAGTGGGTTCGACGGCTTCTGTGGGGCCTCCTACTGATCTATCTGGATCATAGTTTCGGCTTAACGTCTGAATGGGAGGCACTGGCTTCCTTGTTTAGGGTGACGTTTCCGCTACCGGCACCTTCGCCGAAAAAGATAACTTCGACTGTGAGATCGTCCCTAGAACACGTTAGAAACGCGAACAAATCCCGTACGTATTCAGAGGCTTACCTGTATCGTCTCGAGTAGGGGCTGGGAAGGGTCAGGAGCGCAGAAAGCTGATCCTGATCTTTCCCTCCGAGGGCGTTTCTGACTAGGTGAGTTGCGGCGTTCTTGTCTTCGACCACGAAGCGGTCGCTGTAGGGAGGCTTTGCGCCCCATTGCTGTTGGCGAATGGGCGCACGCTGTCCGCTTGGGTCTCCAGCTCCACCTTGTTCAACTGGGAGGCCCTTTTGGGTGCTGAACCAGCTTTTGAGCCACGAATCACTCTGACCATTTTTCGCATTCTTCCCACCACTCTGAGAGTCTAGCCACTGACCAACAAGCCCAACGACCTCTTCGTTCGTAAGCATTTCCCAGAGACCATCAGTAGCCATCACCACAAAATCTCCCCTTTCCGGGTCGACCTTTGTAGTTGTGACAATCGGCTCAGCGGTAACATAGGGAGGCGTCTTGAGTAGGCTAGAGTGGGTCCGACCAAAATATGAGCGTTTCAACTCTTCGTTAGTTTTAAGGCTCCATTTGTAGATCGCATCTCCAAAAGCACGGCTTGGCTCGAGACCACCCAGAATCCGCCCGTTCTTGGTGACATACGGTTCGTTGGGGTGCTCCTTCTGCAACCGCTCCACTTCTGAAGGTGTTCCGCCAGTTTGATCGACCGACAAAGGCATCGCTGTCCATTTCCCGCTCGCAGCTCGCCTTCCTAGGACCGCCCGAGAGTCACCAGTGCAGGCTACTCGGAGGAGCTTTGATCTGCTATCGTAGAACGAGAGAAGGGCACAGGATCCTGACAGAGCAGGTGCCAGAAGTTCGGCTGCGACCAGTTTTGACTGTGCCTTTTTGACCTTCGCGACTGATTCGTGAACTATCTCGTTGTCGAGGCGGAGGAACCCTTGCTTGATCGCTTTGTCGATAGACTCGGGAGCTGGGAACTTCAAGGCAGGATCTGCGAGTGCCGATTTGTATGTCGAATCAAGCTCGCGTGCTACAAACGAGATCAAGGTCTGGCGAAGTTTGGCGGATGTGACCCATCCACTGATACATATTAGCTTTCCGAGAGCACGGTTGCCATTTGGAACAGTATGTACCTATGACCATCAAAGACCCCCCAAAACATCCAGTCGCTTGCCGAGGAGCTCTCGGCCGCTGCGGCCACACTCTGTGGCACTTCTATGATCTTTTCCGCATGGTCATCCTCTATGGGATCGTTGCTTGGAATTTGGACCACATCGTACCGAACCACACCTTGTCCTCTTCCAACGAGCCATGATTCTTCATTTTTCCTGAGCTTCTGGGTCGCCTGCTCCGGCGTCAGCATCTCGAGAACCTTCCTGCCGTAATCGTCCGTTTCCTTCGACAACGGCCCGTCACCAGAGATCGTACCCGTGTATAATGAGCCCTGTCCAACGACTAGCGCCCGTCGAGTAGATTCCGAGGTTTTGTCTGCTGCGGTACTAGTGGGGTCCGTTTTGGGGGAGCTCGCGTAGGCGTTCGACTTGCTAAGACTGCGACTTTGGTCTGCTGAAATGGGGTTTGCGGCGGCGATAGGGGAGGTAGAACTCGTGCCACGGATAGCGTAGAAGGCGCCGGAGGCGACAGCGGCACCAACAGCGGCATACGTGAAGTTCCTGAAGAGCATGGAAGAGTGCAAAAGACTGATAGACCCTCGTTCCCTCCGGGTGGTTAGAGAGCGCGTGCCCACGACATGGCTGAACGGGGTGCTGCGATTCCTGACAAACTTGCGGAGAGTAGGACGGCGAGCAGAGCGAAACACTTGAATGGCTGCTCGACGCATTGGGACGCGATGAAGAGGAGGTCGAGGGGAGAGTTGGACACCGCAAAGTGAAAGCCGAGGGAGGGACGGAAGGTGGATGAGGTGGGCGAACCGTGCACGTGCCGTGCTAAGGTGAATTAGAACGATCGCCGAACTTGTGACACGTGATACTGGTTTGCGCTAGGAAAGCACCATCATCAACTCATAGGCCGCCCTCCTCTTTGACCAACACAACACTTACCCCAAGCAAACATGTCTTCGCGAGCTCTACGCAAAGCTCAGAGGGAGCTGGAGGAGAAGCAGCAGCTGGAAAAACTATCGCATCCCGAGAGCGATGAGTCAGATGACGAGCCCATCGTTGCTCCAAGCAATAAAGCCAGCATGTTCGCGATGCTCGGAGAGGATGACGATAATGAAGAAAAAGACTCGGATGAAGGCGAGAAAGGGTCCGATGAAGAACCCGTAGTTGAGGCCCCAGCGCCCCAACAGCGGACCACGAAGGCCGCCAAGCGCAAAAAGAAGAAGAACAAACGTGGAAAAGAGCCAGTGCCTCAGAAGAAGACGAAGGACTCTTCAAACTCACAGCAGCTCGATGAGATCGACCGTGCGCTGCTGGCGCTCTCTCTAAGCTCTCACTCCGGAGGAGACGGAGCCTCGGACACACTAAGTGAAACCATCAGTCCGGAGTTACAGGAACTTTTTTCCATCCTATCTGTGGACACGCAGCATCTGCACGCGGCCAATGAGATGCGTAGACTGTTTGGCAGGGCTGCTCTTGAGGGACATGATGACACAGAAGCAGCTGGTGGACGGCGTCGAGGTAGAGGTGCGCAGCAGGTTGGCCTTGCCGGTGCTGTACGCGGAAACGTGCAAAGCGGACGTAATCTGGCAGCCATAGGACGTCGGCGGAACATCTTTATCCAAGGAAAAGAAGAATGGCCTGGGGCTACTTCTGGAGGTCTCGGAATGGAAGTGGTGGAGAAGCGGAAAGACGGTACAGTCGAGTATCGATTTGTGCACAACATGGCATATCAGGACGTGCAAAAACAGTTCGAAACATGTGTAGCGTCTATGGACCCAAATCGTATGATTCAGCTTCTTCGAAACAATCGTAGGTTTTCCTTTGCTTCCAACTCCCTTTAAGCGATGTGTCTCGTTCTTCTAGGCCCGCAATACATACTAGAGTCCCGCAACGACTGACTTTGTACTAGCGTATCACATCTCGACGCTACTACAAGTTTCAGAGATAGCTAAGCAGGAACGCGACCACACAACATCCGGGGATCTCCTCGAACGAGCTCTATTCTCGTTCGGTCGATCAATCCATTCAACCTTCTCGAGAAACCTCTCCGAGGGAAAGGCACGCTTAAGTTTCCGGCGACCGGAGAATCGGGAATTCTGGCTAGCGGGATGGAGGTACATTTCTAACCTTGGCATGCGCTCGACTTGGAGAACAGCCTTCGAGTGGTCGAAATTGCTGTTGAGCATAGATCCCGAAGGCGATCCGTATTGCATACGTCTGGTGATTGACCGATTTGCTCTCCGAGCCCGCCAGCCCAAACAGTTAATCGACATGGTAAGCTCTGATTATCTCCAGGATCTTTGGAGTATACCACCGAATCTGGCAACCTCAGTTGGCCTGGCGTACAGTCAGCACAATAGACCGGACCTGGCTAGGTCCAAGCTGCGTTCAGCCTTCCAACAGTATCCGTGGATAGCGAGTCGACTGTGCAGGGAGCTCGAGATTAACCCCATCCCAAAGCCCGTTTGGGGAAAGGAGCCAGAAGGGGATTATGAAACTCTGCTGTGCGAGCTGTACGTTACGAAGGCAAAGGACCTCTGGAATACCCCAGAAGCTACGTCCCTTTTGGTCGAAGTTGCTTCAACCTGTGACTGGTCCGACTACCAAACCCGTGACAAAGTCATCTTCGACGAGGTTCAAGTTGCGCGACATGTCATCTTGACCGATACACCAGCTCTTATTGGCCTTCTCAGTCGCCGCCTCACGGCCCGATACACTTCGACTTCAGATCCGCTACCTCCAACGGACAACCTCCCTTCATATGATCTCAGCGACTCAAGGAGTCATGCCAACTCAAACATGGAGAACACAGCGACCATTCTTCACGAGTATGTCAACCTACAGACCTTTTTCCGAAACCTGATTCCATGGCTATTTGAAGGCGAGACAGCGATCAACCCAGAGACCGGCGCTCCCCCTACGACAGCAGATGTGGAGCGTGCAATCAGGGAATCCGGAGTTGCACCTGAGATTATAGCACAAAGAACCACGAGGCTTGAGCAGCTGCGTCAATACCTCCGAGATATCGAATTCGATCCAAACATGGACGAAGATGACGAGCATCGATTTGCTCTTACGGAAGATGAGGAGTCTGATGAACACTGAACACTTGAGGGTGCTATGATGTTGTCAGGAATTACAAGTGCACATTGTACCTATATAGAGTCACAGTTCTTTATTGGAAGGACATTTCATAGAGTCTGGGGAAATGCATAAGCGCAAGGCTCGATGTGATTGGACGGCCGTGTTGGCTCACAAAACGCTTACATCAAGTCTCCTCCCCGCGGTGTAGACCCTGCTAATACCAAGCAAACAAGCTTCGGACGCGAGCAAATGAAGCTAATTACTGTACCTTCCAGCGCCATGGTTGTTGCTTCACTCCTACGTGGTGAGGTGATTCACTCGAGACTGCCCATGCTTGGCATCAATCGGCATGGCGCCAGCGCAGCCACCACTCCGCTCCTCCACCCCCAATCCTTGAACCTTGAGACTGCTGACGTCGATGTTTGACGGGGCACGATACACGAAGGAAACATCTTGTCCCTATTTGCCCTGCGTAACAGCTTGATTGCTTTGCATAACCTGCTTTTCCACCTAAGCCCCGCCTGGCTACAACCACCTGTTGACACACGCGCGTTGGAGCATCCTCTCAACAACCGCGGCGAACCTTATGGCGAAGTGACTTCATCTGCGCATGCTTGACTTTTCTCTCATCCTTAGCCTCCTGTGTTTGTTACTCCTTCAATCGCTCCTGTGCCATATTTCTGCGCAGACGTCTCGTGGCGAGCCATTCACCACTCGACTGCGTTCCGCCCACCTAAAGCCATACCGACGCTATCATAGCATTGGCAACTCCTCGACATGCGGTCCCACCTTGCCAACCGCCTTCGAAGCTCGTCACTCAGCGCCGTCCCTCCTCCGCAAACATCGTCCGACTATTCAACACCCCTCGCTCGAGTAGCGGCCAGCGTCCTATACCGTTCGCCTATAACCTCGAAAGATGGAAGACCTATCTACATACTGAATGCCGCGGCCCTACCCGACACCCGCGAAGCCGATTTCGACGCGTTACTACCCTATGTACTTGCAAGATTACCCGGCGAAGAGGAGCTCTTGAAGGGCTCGGAGTACGAGGTCATATTCTTCGCCGGAGGAGGTTCCGAAGGGGCCACAGCTGCCAGAAAGAATAGGCCAGGCTGGGGATGGTTTATACAGGCATATCATGTCCTTTCAAGGGCGATGAGAAAGCGACTACAAAAGCTCTACATTGTCCACGAGCGGAGTTGGGTCAGGATTCTGGTTGAGATGTTCTCCACAATCGTGAGTCCAAAGTTTAGGAGAAAGATTGTACATGGTATGTTTCCTGTATCCAATGGCGTACCAGCCTAGAAAATTCTGTCGATCTCGAAGTAACATGAACTCCGCAATCAGTCTCCACCCTGAGCAATTTGGCTCTACATCTTGCAATCGAAGATCTGCTTATTCCACCCTCGGCGTACTTACACGATCGCCGACTCTCAGACGATATATATGCACCCTACGCGAGTGGACGGCGGGCTTTTGGGGTCCGACAACCCCTCCCAAAGACTAGCCAAGGCCAAACCAGGCTTCCTCGTGTGCTCCGAGAAGCTACAAATTTCGTTCTCATGGAGGAAAACATAGACACCGAGGGCCTGTTCAGGATACCGCCACATTCTAAGCTCAAGGAAATATTGAAGGAGGCTTATGATCGCGGACAGAAGTTCATTGTCTGGAAAGAGGGACAGATTGTGCTTCCCATTCCGGAGTATCCACACTCTGACGCCATCGATGAGGCTATCGGAGAAATTGACCAAAGGGACGCGTATGGGGTCATCATGGCTGCAGGACTGATCAAATCCTGGTATGCGGATCTTCGGCAGCCAATCTTCCCTCAGTCTTCGTATAAAGAGATAAAGAGAATATTCGGAGATCCTGACGAGCTTCCCTCACTGGAAAGGCTTACTGAGCTGATTTCACCAACCTCGGAATGGTCCAGTCTGCCTTCTATATCTAGAGAGATCATGACAAGGCATCTTCTCCCACTATTGGCTGCCATAGCAGCACGGCAGGAGCAAAATAAGATGAACTCAGAGAATCTCGCAGTCTGTTTTGGCCCAGCGCTCCTCTGCGGACCAGATCAGCTGGAAGATGCCAAAACTTCCTCGATTGTCAGGCGCATTCTGATGGTAGCCATCGATCTCTGGCCTAACGACCTGGGAAAGAACTGCATGGTAGACCCGGCTGCATTCCAAAAGGACCTTGCCCTCCCAACAGACCCCAACGAATGGGAAGACCCACTCGAAGGGAAAGTGTATGCCCAACCGCCAGAAGATGTTGACGAAAAACACTTCACGGGCATCATCCTGGAGGATAACGAGGCTGCCTCAGCTTCAGATCAGCCACCTCCTCTTCCACCCCGATGGAAAGAGAAGCAGACCTCGTCAGAGTCACCTGATTCTGCTACAAAACGAAAGCCTGCACCTCCTCTAAACACGCTATTACCGCCTAGATATTCTACCGTTGTAGGCGACAGTCCTTTAGATGTTGCCGAGTCACCGACTAGCTACGTGGCCGATGGGTTTGCTCCTCCTCGTCCTTCTCAATGGGAAATCCCAGACGAGAAGAAATCTGGTACGAACAGTGCTGGCGAACTTCCTACTCCTACAATAATACTTCCCAAGAGGAAAGCCCTGACAGCAGAGCAGATAGGTAACGCGGAGAATGCCACGCAAGCCCAACCGCGAACGTTTTCAGACGGCAGGATGGCGTTGCCTGGGATGACAGGCGGGAGTCCAACGGATTCCATCAGGCGTAAGCCTGTGCAGTCTCCTAAAGATGCACCTGAGGCGGCCGCAGAGAAGGGAGGCGAATCATTGTCTCCTTCTCCAAAGGAATCGACAGGTCCAAGCTGGGCAAGGCGCGGCTCTGTAGACCCACAGGCGCCAGTGAGTAATTTTCGACGGCCCAGCTGGCCCGCATCTGCGAGCAGGACTCCAACCATCACATCCCTCGCGCGACCTGTACATCCTTCTTCAACCACAGCCAAGCCGCCAGGCCCTCCGCCGCCTGCAAAGTCAGCATCTCTGCCCGTTCCAGCGCCGAGACCGAGGGCGCCGTCACCAGGACTCCTTCAACGGATGCCCTCGTTCGACCCGGCGCCGTCACAGACTCCGCCAAATGGGCTTGCGCTGCGTCCTCATAAGTTGAACTTGAAAAAGGCTTCAGTAGACGATCTGCGTAGGCTGTATGAGGAGAGAGCGGGGACAGCGAAGAGCTTGGTTGAAGCCGGCTTGCACAAATAGGCACTTTCCGTTGTTGTTAGGACTTAGGAAGTGTTGCTACCTGATTCTGTTGAGCATGGTTGGAAGCACCTCGTCGTTTCAACAGCATAGATATAGGCCTGCATTGTGGCATTCGCGACGAGCGTGTATACCTGGACTTGAATACCCTATTTAATACATCGATTCCCCATTTTCTTTAGTGGTATCACCATTACAGACATTTTCGCACTGCTTAATCACGTCCAGGCATGGCATCAACCGATATCAGAAAATGGCTTTAGTTTTTCTGGTGACGGGGCAATAGATGACAAATGGTCCGTGGCGACACTTGAGGCTGTCCAGACAGAGATCGCAATGATGTGACGGCTGTGGCGTCGTACAACTGCCGGAGCGCACTCCGCACTAGTGATCAGGGATCAAGCCACCAGCTGCCGGCAACTGGCTTTGGCGGAGCAGGACGCGTGGATGTGGAATTTGCCCACAGCAGAAACTGAGGTGTTGTGGTTGGCGAAGGGGCACGGCGACTCGATCCGAGAGCACAACCGGGCGGGCAGCGGAAGGCAGCGGAATGCAGCAGGGCTGGTGCACGTCTCGCTGGGAATAATCCTGCAACCAGCCATGATGGCGATTTCAAAGCGTCCTGCACGCTTCCCCAGCCCATGTCGCAGCCCGCCGCCAATTGCTCCCGCCCTGATGCTCCTCCGCCGTGCGAGGCTGCCGCTCTCCCGCTAGCCTCTCCACACTCCGCCGTTTGGAACGACTCTGCGGTGGCAACGTCATAGTTCGTCTTATCGACGCGCCCAGAACGAGCAACATAGCTTCACATAGCGCAGGATGAATTGCATTGTCCCTGACCCAGGCTTCCCACATCCTCGCTGCGATCGGTAGAGAATCCTCGTCGCGCGCCTCACGTCTGTCGCCCTTGTCGTCTCGCGATTCCGCTCCCGAACCATGGCGCGCGCTGTTGCTTCCAAGGAGGACAACAACACCCAGTCCCCGGTGGCGTCCAGCAGCAGCCAGGCCGAGCAGAAGACGTCCAAGAGGCGATGCGTGCAGAGTGCCTGTGTGCCGTGCAGGAAGCGGAAGTCAAAGGCAAGTCCGATTGCGCCAACGTCGCCGACTTCGGATTGCGCGTCGCCTGTGAATTAGCTGCTGACATATCTGCATTACAGTGCGATGGCGGCACCCCCGTGTGCGCAACTTGCACCGCCGTGTATAAGACGGAATGTCACTACGACGCCGACAGCGAGAACCGTCGCGGGAAGACGGCCGTGAAGCGAGATAGTGCCTCCATCGCCGAGACCAGCTCGGGAGCTGCGGATATCGTTGTGGCGTCCATTCGGAGTCTGCCAGAGTCGGAGATTCAGGACATCATACACCAGATCCGGAGGGACGACAACTTGGATTCGCTGGCTGAGTCGCTGCGGAGAGTCGTGACTCTGCCCCCGAAGTTGGAGAGCCAGACGTCTTCGTTGGAGGGAGACCTTGCCGTACTCATCGGGAAGCCTGCCTTGACGAAGTCTGGTGTATCGAGGCACTATGGTCATACCTCGAGCCTAGGACTGGTGCGCGAGGACGAGAACTATACTCAGCCCAACACCACTCTGCCTGCGCCTCCGAACGTAGATACGTGGACCACCGTCACCAGCGATACGAAGTTTCTCTACCATCTCTTCGAGCTGTACTTTAAGTGGTCTCATCCGTTCTACGTTTTGTTCTCTAGGGAATGCTTCTACAAAGACTTCAGGACCGGTCGTCAGAAGTACTGCAGCCCTCTATTAGTGAACGCCATCTGCGCCTACGCTTGCCATTCCTCTGACGAGCCACTCGCTCGAACCGACCCAAGCAACCCCCGTACGGCCGGAGACCATTTCTTTGCTGAGGCTCGACGACTTCTCTTTGAGGACGAGTCGCCTCGCCTCACTACGGTCCAAGCTCTGGCAGTCATGGGCTTGCGGGAGCCCTCCGCTGGGCGGGACAGTTCTGGTTTTATGTATGCTGGCAGGTGCATGAGGATGGCTGTGGAATTAGGCTTACATCTGAACTACTCTTCCTCGGCGAATCTAGGACTAACTCGGTCCGAGATCGAAGTGCGGAAAGTCACCTTTTGGGGCTGCTTCACCTTTGATACGTAAGTTATGCATGGAGAAGAGGTGAGACTCGACGACTAATGTGTAAAAGGGCATGGTCGCTTGCAATTGGACGCATATCTCAGCTTCCAAGGACTGCCATTAATCTAGATAAGCCAATTCTCGAAGAACCGGTAGCCCTCGAGAAAGGTCAACTGTTTTTAGACGCTTCCCGCGAATCCCAGCCAGTTTTCACGAATCGGCAATTCCTCCAGGGATTCAGTACGCTGTCAGAACTAGTTAGCGATTCTTTGTTCATGTTTTACGCGCCTAGAGAACGGTTTACTAGCCGAAGATTGCTCGATACCTATTGCAAGTACAAGAACTGGTACAAATCGTTACCGAAAGCACTTCAGCTTGATCCAAACGACAAGGCCCTGCCAATACCGCATGTTCTCACACTTCAGTAGGTCGGCACAAGCTCGTTGCTGCGATATACTAATAAGATCAAAGCATGTATTACCACACTTGCATCGTCCATCTGTTCAGACCACTCATGAAAGTGGATATCCTTCATTCCGACATTCGGCCCCGCGAGGTGTGCATAGACAGTGCAAACACGGTATCAGACATCATGAGGCTATATCGACGGCACTACAGCCTCCGATCTTGTAACCTACTACTAACCCACATCCTCCTCTCCATTACCACCGTCCACCTCATCAACTCGTCCAACCCCGTCAGCCGCCGCAACCTCATCGACGGCCTCCGCGCCATGGAAGACATGTCCACCTGCCACTATTTTACGGCACGGACCTTCAAAATCATCTACAACCTCTGCCAGAAATGGAACCTCCCTTTTCCCGACGAGCTCAAATCCAGCCCCCTCGTCCCAGTCGCGGAACCCCCCCTAACCTCTCCTCCACCACGCACAACAAACTTCTTCGACAACTACGACGCCATCCAACCACCGAACGGCCCCCAGCCCCCACGAACTGAATACCCATCCGCTACACCCGAGGACTCCGCCCGCAGGGAGTCCCTAACCATGTTCACCCCCCAAACCCTCGCCTCCGCCTCCTCCTCCCTCCCACCCCGCTCCTCCACCACCACCAACACCACCTCGCCGCCCCTCACCTTCGCCTCCTCGCCCAACAACGCCCAAGGGCCCGCCGCCGCGCCGGCCGAGGAACAACTCTTCTGGACGCCGTTCCAGGGCCAGGGCGTCCCGTTACTGGGAAACAACATGCATGTCTCGCCGATGGATCTGAGCAGCATGCTCGGGGCGGTGGACCAGTGGGACGATTTCTCGAGAGACGGGTTCAAGATGAGTGAGAGCTGGCAACAGGCGGGGGATCAGATGGGGTTTGTGGGGCAGGGGGCGCATGGGCATGGGATGGGAGTGGCGGGGGTAGGACAAGGGGCAGGGGGAGCGGGGAGGATGGGGACGGCGGGGGGCGCGGGGTTTGCGGAGTGGTGGGGGAATGCGGGTGGGAATGGGGGGGTTGGTTGAGGCGGAGGGTGTAGTATAAGGGATAGCCGAGTCTGGGTTTTCTTTGGTTCGGTTTGTGGATATACTTGCTTTCACTTGAGCGATGATCTGGCGTTTGGACACGATTGGAGGGAGGGGCATTGATATCCAGGCCGTAACTCGGCTATGGGGATTTACGGCAATTTGTGGGCGTAGTGGGTCAGCTTCGATATATTGTACGTTTTTTGTACCGATATACAGTCTTTGAAGATATCAAATAGCGGAGATCCAATTTTTATCTGTTGTGTGTCTTCAGCTTCGTCTTTTATATTGGGTGGTTAGGCGTTCTCAAGACCTCTGCGTCGGATACGGTGAAGGGGGTTTGGGTCATGTGAATCTTTGATATCACGTGCAGAGAACTTTCTTCCGTGTATAAACGAGTAGTCGAGCTGTTCGTTTTTATCTTCTTCCTGCAGAGTCGAGGCAGTTGGGTGCGAGTGCAAAATACATAGACGAGTGGCTTCATGGTTGCGAGAGTTGGGTGATCGATCGATCATCGTAGATCATTCGGACTCATGGAGTTGGGCGGTGTTTGTGATGTAAAAACGTGCCCTGCGGGAGTAAATGGAGTTTGTGTGTTGGTGGTGTCTGATCAAACATTCAAGGACAACCAAACAATGGGAGGAGAGAGATGAGGGCGGTGGGGACTGTTGGATTCGTGATGGTGATGACTATCCTAACACAACACTCACGGTCTTTCGAGCTGGGGAAGTGGTAGTGTGCAGAACCTTGTACAAACGATGGAAGGAAGAATGATAAGGTAGACGTAGGGATGATGAGCCTCAGACAAGAAAAAGCCGCGGAGACATAATTCTCTACCTCTCGGCCGTTTGAAACGCACTCCGGAGTCCTCCATGAGGGAAACGTAGCCTCTTATTTGCCATCAAGAAAGTCATGATGGGGGTTTGATCCTCCATAGTACATCCGCCCTGTCCTGTTCGCTTGATCTTCGAAATCGTACAGAGACTTTATAGGCGGTTCCTGGCTCACTCACGTGAGGATCATGCGAGAGAACGAATCTTCAGTGCTCATCCAAACCCCGCCGCCGTGATTTAGCTTCTACCCCTGATCATCATATCATCAGGTGACGAACCCTTTCTCACGTGCAGGAGGAATCTGCCACGTATAAAAGACCCACTGTGGACTTGTTTCTTTCTCCAGTGCGGTCGCGGTGGAGAGTTCCAAAATCAAAATTTCGACGACCCCATGGTCGTTTGGGTCGGGGGTTCAAAAATGAGTTCCCACCCGCCATGTTGGGGTGGGTGGTGTCTGTGGTATCAATATGGAGGAATGGGTCATTCAATGGAGGATTGTGCGGTGGTTTGGCGGAGGTGATCAACTACCACAACCACCATAGCGTATGGAGGAAGGGTGGAGCTGATTGGAGATAGTGGAGGTGATGGTGAATATTATAGTTCAGTGATGGCTATGAGTAGAGGGCTGGAATGATGTGGAATAGGGGTTTGATGGCCTGATGGCGGTTAGCATTTAGTAGTAATGAAGTCACGCATGAAAAAATGGCGAAGCCAGGGGAGATAGAGGTAGATCATTGGACTCTGAATCTAGTTACCTGTTCTGCCGAAAGAAACTAAGTCAGGTGTACGATGCGTGCACGCTACGTTCACCAAAACATGTTCAACGCGGTTGATTCGGTCAAAACTTAAAACTTAGGTCCGTAGATTCTTGACGGAGGTCCCTCAGCAAACTTTCAGAAAGTTGATTTTGGCGACCCGATTCATAGCTTCTTGCTTACGGAAAGAAAATTAACTACGTAAGGTAGACGCAGCGTACCCGCCATGTCTAACACATTTACTATGGTGCAGTTAGATATGTGAATACCTGTAACTGGAGTGAGCGAACGCCCGGTGGACGTACCTCAGCAGCTTGTTCTTATCCTCAGGATAGTGACCTGATTCCAGAGCTCTTGCTTGCGTCATTAGAAGTAACTACACTAACTACACCGGGTGCACGCCGCGTGCCCTCTGCGTCTAAGTAAACATTCTCTCACGCGGTTGATTTCGTAAGAACTTCCAACAAAAGGAACTAAACTTTAAGCGGACGAGCCCCAGCAGTTAATATGTATCCTCTAAACGGCGACGGAGCTCTTGCTCGCGTATGCGTTGTGTCCCTTGGGCGTTTATCAAAAACTATTGGTCGGTAGTGATTGGGTTGCTCGGTGAAAGCGGCACACATGACTTATTCTAGGTTCCTCGGTGTTGATTGAAACCAAAAGACCTTGTCTAGGGAGTATGTTAAACAGATTGACAAGTCGATGATGAAGAGTGAACGGTGAGATCGTTCCAAGGCCTAATGTTAGGCTCACGTGATGCCTGGCGAAGTTCGCGTTGTGGCGTCGTCTGCCTGTTCCCGACGTCGGGACCTTGAACCTCATCGCGTCACCAGCACGCCTACGGGTGCCTACCCCGATGTCCATGGCCACATAAACACTCTTCACAATGCCTTCGTATGCCCCGCAATCTCACTTCTGAATCTATACCAGCAAGACTAACAATGATCAGGCCAGGCGACCAGTACAAGTCCATCGCGAACCCGTTCGAAGACCCGCGCGTCAGCAACTTCACGGCCCAAGAGATCGCGACGCTCCAAAGCCGATTGAGCAAGCAGCTTGGACCGGAATATGTGTCAACACGACCTGGTGCAGGCGGAGGAAGGGTGGCATATTTGGAAGCCCAGAAGGCTATAAATTTGGCGAACGACGTGTTTGGCTTCAATGGATGGTCCAGCTCCATAAGAGAAGTGACGATAGACTTTGTGAGTCTAGTAAACTCGGATTTGCTCAAACACAAGGACGCTGATATAGACAATAGGTCGACGAAGTCCAAGCGACCGGTAGAGTGAATATAGGGCTTTCAATCATAGTGCGCGTTACGTTGAAGGATGGCACATTCCACGAGGTTCGCGTTCCCTGCAGATCCCAACAACTTCCGCTGACGTAGATGTAGGATATTGGCTACGGTCACATCGAGAACTGCAAAGGCAAAGCACCGGCTTTCGAAAAGGCGAAGAAGGAGGCTGCTACAGATGGCTTAAAGCGCGCCCTACGAACCTTTGGCAATGTCTTGGGCAACTGTTTATACGATAAAGAATACCTGGTCAAGGTGAAGGGCGTAAAAGCAGCGCCTTCGAAGTGGGATCCGGACAACCTCCATAGACACCCGGACTTTGCCCCGATCAAGAGGGAACCTCCACCACCGCCATCACCAGAAAAAGCTGGCACCACCGCTCGTGTACCAAGCTTGCAGTCCAATCTTTCGAGCGTAGACTTTGAAGACGAATTTGGTGGCAACCTATTCGATGGCGTGGATATCTCTGAGGGTGGTGGAGACGAGTTCGGTCTGGATGCTGTCTCCGACTCTATGTTTGAGACGCCGAAAGCAGATCCAAGAGAGCCGCCGCAACGACCGCCGCAACAACCGCCGCAACAGAATGGCGGCCCACCACAGCAAAATCAAACAGCCCATAATCTCGCGCGCCAGGGCATGAACCGACCAAACTCAATGCCAGCATTGAAGCCACAAAATGGTGTCCAGCAGCCGCCGCAAAACAATCAAGCCCAACAGCCCAGACCTGTTTTGCAAGCCAAAGGCCCTCAAACACCAAATGGAATTCCGCATGCTCCAGCTGAAGTAGCCCGTGCGAACATGCAGCCTCCACAACGAAACAATCAGCAATTTTCAAGACCCCAGGCCCCGCAGCAAGTCCTGGCTCCTCTGCAGAATCAACAACAGCCAAACCAGGGGCCACGGTCAAACCCGTCTTTGGCGTCTGAGTCGATTCCTAACCACATCCAACTATCCAGGGCTGAGCCTCCGCAGAATGGCCCTCCTGGACCACCTATCAACCACGAACCTCCTGTTGGTTTTATCACAGCACGAGCAGCTGAGCACATCAATAAACCGGAGACCAGCAACGGCCCTCTTCCCAAAAACCTGCCTGCTTTCAACCCTCACGCGGAAAGCCCCTCTCTCCGTAGAACAAGTGGCTTCGACCATATGAAGTCGGGGCCTATAAGCCGACAGGCTATCGTTGGAGCCAATCAGGCTCCCGCCAATGGTGCTAACGTTGCCCCTGTCCCAAGGCCGAACTTCATCAACCCACAGGCAGACACGAACAGGCGAATCGGAATGCCCGGTGCAGCACAGAGCCCGCTTGCTAATCGAGGGGCGTACAAGCCTCCGGGACCAGCGGTCGGAGCGAAGAGGAGCGCGGAGCCTATTGGAAGACCACCTTTGTCAGATGTGAGCAACAAGCAGGCAGAAGGCGGACCAGGGGACGGGGGAGACTTCAAGAGACCGAGAGTCGAAGGCACGGAGAACCAAGCGGTCAGAAATTGATGGTAGACGTTGCAGGAGCATTCTTTCGGCCTCGTTTAGCGGATTTGTCTGGGGCACTGGTGTTAGAGGCGGGCAGGGTGGAGTTTCGGACATGACATTTGAAGTTTTGCATCATTAGCACGAGGGATACCAACAGAGCAGCCAAAAAAAATGGCATTTGATTCATTCTCCAGTCTCCGCCGTGACCATCCTTGACTATCTAGAGTTCTCTTTCGTTCATCAGAGGTTGTTTAAATGTTTCGCATCATGGCTCCCCGACACCACGTAGGGTTTGCGGGTCGCCTCAGTGCTTGACTCTATTTGTTATATCATCACCTGAACGAGAAGAGAGTTGTTGAGTCTGGCTTGTTCGACCAAGCGTAGGCATGCCCGAGAACATCCTGCAAACCCTGAAAAAAGATTGAGCCCCTCGCATCGAGAATAAGCCCCATCGAGTTACCTCCCGCACACCCCGAAGAACGTGGCATGAGGAAAGGCAATCGCATAACTATCCATCTTGACGAAAAAACCCTCGCCCGCCACTGACTTCAGCTCAAAGCTTCTCCTCCACACTGCCCACACAGCACTGCGACACACCTGCTCCGGGACTGGCGGACTCGTATCTTCGTCCGTGGTGCCAGAACCATTGCGGGCGGAGCATTGCTGGCGGCAGCGGGAGTGCAGACGACGCTGAGAGCGAATCCAATGGGTTGGTGGACGAGGCCGCGGTGCTTCTGTGGCGGCGTGTTGGCACGGGTGCCTGCGAGGCAGGGTGTCCGGGGACTTTCTCCCAAAGCAGTGTGCAAGTAAGAAAGCACGTCCGAAGACGCGTCTCTGTGTGTAAGCTTTGAATGCGATTCTTCGAGCGAGGAGCTGGAGGAAGAAAGGCGGGAGGGCCAGCAGAGATTTTGTGGGAGGTCGCCGCAAGAACGGTTGTTCCGGCGCCGAGGGGCTAGGCAGAAAATAGGCAGGCGCTGGGGAGCTGCCTGCCGCTGCTTCGCGAAGCTTCTCGTCTTTGTCTGCGCGTGCCAGCTACTTTGCAGCTGTCCATAAGCCCACCGCTGCCCTTTGACCCCTTTGTGTCTGCGCCCGCCAGATCGCATCTTCCCACAGCATTCATTCCGCGATTTAACGGCAATCACCTCTCCACGACCCTCCACGTTCAAGAGACCTTCGACATCTGGTCTATACCCCCAGCGCGCTCTCACGACTTAACACAATCCATATACCAACTCAAAGTCCGACACCATGTCCCTCTTCGGCCAGTCCAACTCGGCGGGCACGTCGACCACCAACACTCAAGGCGACACCAAGGGAGACCGCCCGGTTGTCGACCCGCCGAGCGACAGCGTCTCCGAAATCGCCTTCTCATCAGCCGCCGATCTTCTGGCTGTTGGGTCGTGGGATAGCCAGTGTCGGATCTACCAAGTCAAGCCGGACGGCTCCACTGAAGGGAAGCACTTAATAAAAGCCGAGAAGCCAGTCCTAGGCGTCTGCTGGTCAACGGTAAGTTTACTGCGCGCTCTCGCAAGTTGTGAGGAACTCGAGCTAATGCGGTAGTGAGTGTAGAATGGCACACAAGTAGTCGCCGCCAGTGCCGACGGCTGGGCACAAATCGCAGATCTGAATTCCGGCGGCCAGATCAACCCAACACGTTGCGCCAAGCATGATGAAGCGATCAAGTCGGTCAGGATGTTCAACAGCGGCGGGCAAGACTACCTAGTGACGGGCGGCTGGGATGCGAAGATCAAGATCTGGGACCTGCGGGCCGAGCAGCCCATCCTGGACTTCGACCTCGGCGGCAAGAAGTGCTACACTATGGATATCAAGAACGAGCTCCTCGTCGTGGGCACCGAAGACCGCGCTATCAACATGTACTCGCTAAGAAACACGCCCTCGTTCCACAAGACTATCACCAGCCCGCTCAAGTGGCAGACGCGGGTCGTGAGCTGCTTCACCGACGCGACCGGGTTCGCCGTGGGCAGCATCGAGGGCCGCTGCGCCATTCAATACGCGGACGACAAGGATTCAGGGTAAGTAATCTGCCTCTCTAAACTGGTATCAATTCCTGCACGATCCAAACTAACACACACACCCCAAGTCTCAACTTCTCCTTCAAATGCCACCGCCAACAAGACCCAACCCAGCGCGACGTAGCCAAAGTGTACTCGGTCAACGCCATCTCCTTCCACCCCGTGCATGGCACCTTCAGCACCGCCGGCAGCGACGGCACGTTCCACTTCTGGGACAAGGACGCCAAGCACCGCCTCAAGGGCTACCCGGAGGTCGGCGGCTCCATCTCGTCGACGGCGTTCAACAGCACCGGCTCCATCTTCGCCTACGCGGTGAGCTACGACTGGAGCAAGGGCTACGGCTTCAACAACCCGAATCTACAGAACAAGATCATGCTGCATCCGGTTGTGGGGGATGAGTGCAAGCCACGGCCGGGCAGTAAGAAGAGGTAGAGAACTGTGTTGGGTGTGATGCGATTGTTGACGTGGTGTTTCTGCGCAGATGAGGGAGCGAACCAGACTCGACCGAGGCGAGGAGCGGCGTATCAGCAGTCGATTCAGCAGTCGGTCCAACAAGTGCTCTCACACTCAAATAGTGCGAATGGTCGGAGTGAGAGGGTGGATGAGGCCACTGTTTAAGGATGCCGACGTTGTGGAGGCTGGGTTCGGGGGATGGGGATTCACCTGGGGGCTTTTGGGTCCTTTTCTTATTCTTGCTTGCACAGCGATCAAAAGGTCGGCGGGGCGGAGTTCCGGTGATTTACTAAGCAAGGAAAGAATGGAAGGGAAAGGAAGGATTGGATTCGATAGCTTGAAATTGATATCGAAAATTACTATTTCACTTCGCGACGTTATAATTTGAGTGTATCTTGCCCGGTCCAATCCACAGGCCCGGTTGTTACATGCCAAAATGGAGCCTCAATCTTACAAACTCTCCCGTTCGTACTGCCGACAAGATCCACCATACCCGTGATCACGAAGCCTGGTTGAGGCTTTGTCCTCGATGAGGGGGATGAACAGTACCATTTCAGAGCGTAAGTAAGACGAAACTAGCATAATCGTCACTAGAGCACAAACACACATTTGGGTTTGAAATTCTGATTTAATTTCATTCAAGGGCTGTTGTCTACTGGTACAAGATTTTCAAAGCAAACCCGCCTACCTGAGTTCGCCATTCGTGGATCCATTTTGAATGCCAACGCATGCATTCATTCCCATCCCGTCCTGTTCCGTTCCATCATAACTTAAAGGGGGAATCTACTCGAAGGGGTTGGTGCGGGTGCCCCAGTAAGTGAGGAATAGGCTGAGGCCGACGGTCTCGAAGACGCGGGCGAGGGCGCCGACGGCGATGGTGTCGAGCGGGCGCTTCTCGGTGACGACTTGGGAGACGAGCTGTGTATGATGTCAGTGTTGTCCACTTTCATTTCAAACACCATGCTTGGGTGATCATGCAAGTTTGTTCGTTTGTTTGTTACGTACCGCAGGAGCCGCACTGGCGAAGAAGATCAAGCTGCCCAAGTACGCGGCGCCCTTGTAGGACAGCGTGCCGGTGGCGTTGATGAGAGCACCGACGCCATAGGCCTGGATGGCGGAGCCGGCGAGCGAACTACCCCACGAGGCAGCGGCGGTGGCGGTTTCCTTCGACTTGAAGAACTCTTCCGAGCTGTTGGCGGCTTGTGACTTGCGGTAGGCGTCGCCGAAGACGGGGCCCAGCACAGCGAGGGAGGCGACGTGGTTGAAGACGGTGCCAAGGGCAATGGCCGAGGGCTTAACCGGGGGGAGGTCTGCGAGGGGGCGGTTAGCGGCTGCTTGGTGATGTTTGTCTGATGTCGTGGTGTTGCTGTCAAATGTCGTCTGGTGCTGGTATTAAGATGGAGGCCAGGATCGGTGGTCTTCAAAGTGATAAAGCTGAAGGCATTGAAGAGTTGGAGTTCCACATGCAATTGCGAGATTTCCCCACCAGACTCCAGCCATGCCGTCATGGATATAGGGATGATGCTGAGGAAGGGTGCGCTTACAGTGAAGAGTGGCCATTGTGAGGAATTGGTTGAACTGGATGTGAGGTTCTTGGTGATGGTATAGAGGTCCGATGTGTGTGGGTGGAAGAAAGGAATGCGCGGTGGACGGAAGCTTTTGTACCTCGCATCGCACCTGACTGAAGTGACGTAACGGCTATGCTGCCAAGCTCGCAGTGCTAGAGGAGGCGATTCCGCCATGTCCCCGAATCACCATCACCAAGGCAGGCCGCGGCTAGCAGGATGCGGCTTGGGCCAGACCCCAAACGCCCAAATGCCATCATGGCGGGCAGGAATTGGCGCACCACTGTGCCGCCACACCACAGGTGTGCAGGCACTTTTTCCAATGTCCATGATCGCAGATCTGGGGTACGTCATCCGAAGCGTGAGCTTTCTCCTGCCAAGCCCGGCCCAAGCTCCCGTTCATCCTGGCTTCAACCGTCCCCGGCCCGGCTTCAACCGTCTGCAGTCAACCGTCTGCAGTCAACACCACACTCGCGATCACGTCTGCTGCTTGCCATTCTTTCACGTCTAGCTATCTAAGTGATACTAGATATACGTACTTCGAACAGAACAAAACCATGGTTGCAATCGCCCTGTGCATCTTAAATCTACCAGTTCCACAGCATACATACTGCACTATGAAATGAGCACCCGTTAGCTATTTCTTCACGACAGACACAGTATGGGATATACACGAAACCCGACGCCAATTCCATCCACAACCTCAACCTCACCCCCTAATGCTCAATCAACCACCTGACTCTCCCCTTCCAGCCCTTGCCCCTCTCTCACCCCCTGCGCCTCAGGCTTCCACCCCTCATCCTCCCGACTAACCACCACCTCGCTAACCTCCACCCGCCCCCCCACAATCTCCCGCCCATTAACCAAATCATTCGCATCCACCCTCCGTCTCGCCTCCTCCTCATCCCTCGCAATCCCCGCCTTCACATGCCGCGCCACCAGCCGCCGCCGCGCCACCTCCTCCTCCACCTCCACAAACCACAGCTCGTCCATCAGCCCCGCTGCCTCCTTCCACGGCTCCTTGCCTAAACTCAGATAGTTCCCCTCGAAGATAATCAGCCTCACGTGCGGGCCGATCGGGATATCGTCCTCCACGGGATCCTTCACCGCATGGTCGAACGACGGCGCATACAGCGTCACGCTCTCGGGACACAACGGTTCGCGCAGCTTCTTGACGAGCGCGAGGAACGAGTTCCCGTCGAACGTGAACGCGGCCCCGCGGCGCGCGTGGGCGGTTGCGGGGTCCGGCATCGCGGAGAGCTGCGCGCGGGACAGGTGGTAGCCGTCCATGGGGATGAAGGCGGCGACGTCGTCGCCGCCGGCTGAGGTGCCGGGGGAGGCGCGGTGGTGGAGGGTGTTGAGGGCGGAGGCGCAGGCTGCGGCGAGGGTGGTTTTGCCGGAGCCCGGGATACCCGAGATGGCGATGAGGTGGCGGGCAGATTTGGGGGTTTTTTGGAATTTTTCTGGGAGGGGGGGTTAGGAAGGTGGTGATTGGGTTTGGGGGGTTGAGGTGGGGAGAAGGGGGAGTGTTTGGAGAGGGAGGTTGGGATATGAATGATTGATTGGGGGTTGACGTGAAGGGATCTATGGAACAGCACTATGGAATTTTATGGTTGATATATAAGAAGCTTTGGACGAGAAATGTGAAAACTTACCCCAAGTCTGCTTGACCAACCGGTCTACCTGTTCTTCCATATTTGCTCTTTGTTGTTGACGCTCTTTGCTACCTCCGTCAATACGAATGGCCCAGCTGAGCTTTATATCCCCCAACCCGCTCACGACTCACACAGGATGCCGTGCAGATCAGGAAGCAGCCGATCTCACAACTTGATTTTCACCCAAGGGTCGATTCGCGCGGCGCTGCGTACCATAGTTTTGTTGCCGGCGGGCTGGTGGTCAATGTTTGGAGGAACGCGGGGGCGGGGCACACGGCTTCCTGGGTCTGACGTCGTGGGTGGGATTGATACATATGTATCACTCTCCCTCGGACGCTCTTAGACGTGGATTGGGGTCATTATCTTTTGGTTTACGATTCATTATTATTGGTTTTGTTCAACGTGACAATATTGGTTGATTCAACGTAGAACTCATCTTGTAGTAGAGGAACCTTCACTTCATCTATCCTCTCACTCAATCTCCGACCACGAGGTAGCTTATTGAAAGGCTTAGTCAAGACGAGCCGCCCCTCGCATTGTTAGAGCCCCTGGGAGCGTTTCATGATATATCTGGCAATGTTTCTGACCGGATCTCTTCTGCTTCGTCTATACCGCCGAGTCTACTGCCGAGCCCACATCGCCTACCTCTGCTGCCGTATCCATCACTTCTACCTCAGGTCCAGAGCCCACCTCGAGTAGCACTGCATGTTTAGAGAGTTCTAGCTAGAATACGTGTGTGATAAGCTTGGACCCCATTGCTTCCGAGGCCCGAATCCAACGTCAGTCTTCAAGTTCCAGACTCATATTGGACGCATCCAAAGGATTCCACGTGTCCAACGCTCCACACCTGTAAGTCTGCTAAAACGTTCCTGATCCAACACTCCAAAATCACCGAGCCATTTAAATACTAAGGATTCCTATTCAGTCTACCTATCTAAATGCCCCGGAAATGCTCAACCCAAAAGCACGCCATCTTATTCACTCCCACAACAACCATACATCTTCAATTACATTCCCAAAGAAACCTCCCTCATATCCTCAGCGGCCTTAGCTGCATATCCCCCTCCCCAACAACCTCCCCCGCAATCATCGGACTCATAAGCCCCACCTCCTCATCTCCACCACCGCCCCTTTCCCTCACTATCCCTCTCCCCGTGCCGTCATTGTGCACGGTGCCGTCTTTCATCATTGCAACGTAGATCGCGGAACCCAAAATCAGAGAAGAGCCAGCAAGAGAGACCGGGCTAGGCGTCGTGCCCCAAACCAGCTTGTCGAAGGCCAGCGCGAAGAGCATCTGCGTGTAGACCATGTTTGTCGCGCGCGACGATTTCTCATACTGGAGTCCTGCAGCAAGCATGAATTGCTAGTGGTGATCATCATCAGCATTCGCAAAAAATGTGCTTTGATAGGGGGGGCGGAGACTCAGGGGCACTACTTACCATGAGAAACCCACAGATTCCCAAGAAAATTAGGTAGCACCACTCTTTGAAATCGGCCGGGAGCAGGAAACCGACGCTGGGCAGCGCGAACATCATCACAGTGCTTACTATCGTGGTCCACGCGGCGAAGTAGTTGACGCTGAGCAGCGGGTGCGCGCGCCGACCGATCCAGCGTAGGGAGGTGAAGGCACACGTGGCGCCTAGTACGCCGAGCATGGCAACACCGACGGCGCCGGCACGTTGACCAGGCGTCACAAAGTCGTAGTTGCTGGCGAAGTGGTCGCGAGTAGGGTCGACAGTGGAGTTTAGGTTGGCGATTGGGGCGATGTCGCCGTCGCCGCTGGCGGGTGGGGTACTAGACGAAGAGGAGAAGAGGGAGGTTGGGCGGGCGATGAGGACGACGCCGAAGAGGGAGACGTAGGCGGCTATTTGTTCCATGCGGGTGAAGGGCTCGTTTATGAGGTATGAGCAGGCCCAGCAGGCAAGGGAGGGAGCGAGGAAGGTGATTACGGTTGCGTCGGCGAGGGGGAGGTAGAGGAGGGAGTCTGAGATGGAACGAAAATGGTGAGCAGAATTCGGTAGTGATATCAGGATGGGGTGGAAATCATGAAGTGATATTGTTAGTGGGTTCGAGGACATACAGTACATGCCGAAAACTCCAAAAAAACCTCCGAGACCTCGAGCAACTAATAGAGGTCGGACTTCTTTCAAGCCCAGCGGGAAATGCTCAGCTTTGGTGTACCACATGTAACCTGATGCAAGAACTACGGTGATGCTCATACGTGCGAACAGAATCTAGTATTCTTATTAGATCATTGAGAAACTATGAACAGTTCTACATGTATGCGAACGTACCTGAAATGGATGCATTCCCTTGCCTGTTTTACCGGTAATTAGCTTACCCTCGTCATGTACACGTACAGTAGCTGCCATAGAAAGCTTGTCAGGACGTACCATGGTTCCCTTCTATCTCTAACAATCTTGTCGTTACATTCATCAAGGTGCCAAAGACTTGTGATATCATAACCAGCGCCATGCCCTTATTTCTCGTCCAGAAAAGCGCAGCCTTCTCCTTCAAAGTGCGGGGTGGAGGGGCAGGTGAGCGCGACGCATGCCGCCTTTCGCCAGGCACGGGCAAGTAATCAGGGTTCCGGCCAATGCGAATGTTGTTGAAGTCGTCAATGGAGATGTTCGACAGCGTATCCGGCGATGGTGCTCGAATACCGCCGGCGAAGGGAACGCTCAACTGACCCTGCTCCGACTTCGCTGCGGGCTTCCCGGGAACAAAGGTTGAGTCCAGTTCTACATCATCGATGTCGCTGAGCAAGCTCTTGTCGTCTTCGACGGGGGCCCTAGGCGGTGGTGGTAGACTCATGGTAGGTCATCGAAAGGCACTCTCAGAGACGTCCACGAGAAAGCGTAGTTCGCCATTGCGGAGACGGGCAGAATGCGTGTGGAGAAACGCCTGTTGAGTCAGCGCGAACGCAAAAAACGTGATAGCTCGTATGTGGCTCGTCATTAGCGGCCTAGTACAGACCCGTCTTCGCCTTTCGTTTCCCCGGCTGGCGGTTGAAGATGCGCGAATCAGAGGGGCGTAGCGCTTCCTTCTGCCGAGTCATGAGAGGTTCTGCGGGAGACGGCCATAATCTGCCCGAATTCACTGCAATAAAGCTCCTGGGGATGCAGAATGGTACAAGCCTGCGATGTTTGATGTCGTTGAGGAGGTATGACGTCTGGTGTTTTATTAAGTTCCAAGATGAAGCATGATGCGGTAGAAAGCCACGTGAAGGGGCCGTGCCCTGAAGACATCCCTCTTCTGACAACCTCCATCCACCGTCCACATGCATATCAAATCCATCCCTCCATCCATCTTTCACACGCAGCTCAAATACATCACTATGGGCTACATGTCTGATTGAGATGTCATATGAACCTAAATGGCCACACAACTGCATCAAGGCCCTTAACAGTTACAGACAAGCAGATGTGGTTGTGTCGATATTTCAACGCCAATAATCGACGAACCTTGCATACAAACCACTTGGCACGCTAGAAGGACCTCAGGTTACAGCGTCTTCTAAGCGGGAATCAATGTTGGTGACTCATTCTTCCTTCTATCACCTTAAGCAACGTTTGTCTTCCGGAACATCAATATCATCATTGTTATGATGGACCTTACCACAACGCAAAACATGGAGGAGTACCTCCGATCAAAACTCATTCCATTTACCTCCCTTCAACCACTTACAGCTGGCGGCTCGAACTACTCTTGGCGAATTGTATCTACCGTAGGGAGCGTTGTCAAACATGCCACCCCTTATTTGAAGATAAACACGGCGGTCCGTTTGCCGATCAAGCGACAGAATTTTGAAGCAGAAGCCATATCGATCCTATCATTCCAGGGCGATATTAAAGTACCAAGACTACTTTTCTACGACAATCAAGATCACGTCATGCAAATTTCCGATGCCTGATCTCGCAATCTCGTTGAAGCATTCTCCGATCTCGACCTTCAGATTCTGGGAGCTCGAATTGGACAATGGCTTGCTCAATTGCACTCCATTCGCGTCAACATCAACAATCAACTAGTGGAGCTTTCGTCTCAGCATCTCGTGCGACAATTGCTAGGAGCGCTTCAAACATCCGGGCATGAAACTTTAGGCGAAAAAATACTTTCATTCCTATTTGATAGCGAGGAGGACAAATCCTGCCAATGCCACGGCGACTTTTTACCTTCAAACATCGTCGTCGCCGATGAAGATACACCAACACCGCAGCTCACAGTAATTGACTGGGAATGGACGAGACGAGGGAATGACGCATTCGATGTAGGCCTGTTTGCTGGTGAAGTGTGGATGACGGAACATTTTGGCAGTAAACGAGGTCTTTTTGATGCATTTCTTGCAGCATATGTGAAAAGCAGACCTTTGAGCCTTCAAGATGGTCTTATTGTCGCAGCAAGATTGGGGGTTCACATCACTGTTTGGGCCATGAGAGGGAAGTGGGGACCTGCCAATGAATGTTATAGGGTTGGCGTGGAGTTACTGCATAAGGTTCTGGACAGAGACCTGGACTGGCTGCGGCACAACATGGTAAAAGTACTCTTCGAAGGGCTTCGATTGGAAAATATTCAAATATAAGCTGGAGACTCGAGATTGTCTCTCAAGATGCCACTTATAACCGTTTGACAAAATATTCCTCAGCTACGCCAGCACCACATCTACCTCCACTCAATCGCCTTGTTAGAACTATTAAGAAACTCGCAGTCATTCAACCTACGATAGGGCGCTCCAGTCAACTACAACCGAGTTGAACGCCTCACGCGCCACAATCTCACAGCATTTTCCCGTCAGGGACATCCCCATTCCACCTCAGCAAGCTTATTCCTTGTCTTCTCACAGCTCACCCCCACTATCAGCCCTCGCTCGAACCCTGGTCCTATCCCCATTCCGGCCAGCCTTTCCACCCTTGCCCCTGTTTCCTTGGATGGCCGCCGCAAGGAATAACCCTACCCCACAAAAAGGCCAAGCGAGCCAGCTTGACTCTCGCCCTGTTCATGCTCACGAGATCGCTGAAGCTGGATTGGAATGACGGTGTGATAAGTTTGGATGCACAGCATGATGGATCGCGTCAGTTGACATCCTAGACTCTCCCAACGCGAGCTCTTTTGCATGAGTGTGCTGCTGATCTATTCTAATAGAGTACTAGAACATAGAAACGAAGAATTTGAGTTGGCGCAAAGGAAATGGAACTGCCCACTTCGAGCTGAACGACTATCGGCAAGGTCACCCTGGATCCCACTCTCCTGCGCCATCTTGCCGAATCGATCCTGGGTTTCAGATTCAGCTCAGAGTCGAAAACATACGCATAAGCCCTACCAGCCAGTCACGCGTCAACTCCCTTACTCTGACTGATACCCATCAGCATGCACGCGCGGACGCATGCGAAAGTCAACTTGCCACCATATCCCGTCGTTAGCATCTAGTGCGTGACCTCGAAGGAAACAGCAGAGTATTGCAACGTCGTCGCAATACATCTCCTCCCTAGTCCTACCCTACCTCCAAACGACCCCTCCCTAGGCCACTGCAGTGCAGTTCCCGCCCCGGCCCGCCATCTCTCGTTCCCCACGTACCTGCCCGCGGGTCATTCACAAGCCAACCCGCTGTGCGTTGCTGATCACGGATTTCTAGAGCAAATTAGGGAATAACGCGCCAATAAGATGACCGCATGCATCATACATTTTGCTCTTTTTGCTCTTTTTTGCTTTTCTGGGTCATGATTCATGTCCCCATCCTCTAACCCCCAGCTCACCAATACCCCAGCAAGGCCCAGCATTTTCTAATGGCGTACACACCGCATCCGTCATTACGTGCATGCGTTTCCAAACTCAAAATACGAGGGCGCCCGGCGTGATCAGCGCGGGAGTCTGGGAAGTGGGAACGCAGGTGCTGGGGGACTGGGATATTCTATAGGCGTAATATAGCGGAGCACGCATACACACCGGTGCCGTCTCTGAAACGAAGCTATTCGAAGAGGGGGGTCCTGTGGAGCAGGGCTTGCTATAGCAAGTTCAAATCCTTGTCTGGTGAGAAAAGAGGCTATGCTGTCCATCACCAAGACTAGTTTCTTCTCTTCTCCACTACACACACGAATCCTATATCGTGTCCGATTTGAAGCTGCCGGCTGGAGAGCCGTTGCAGTACACCTGCAGTCTCCCCAACGGATCGGTCTTCGCGGAAGCTGGAACGTGGGAAAAAGAAACCTCATGACCAACGTGGTTGACTTCGTCCATCGGGTAAACATATAAGTCTACCGAGAAAAGATTTGCCATTCATTGGGCCGTCACGCAGCGCCGTCCCACGCCAGTTACACACTAGAAGCCTTTACAAACGCCTACAGAATTGAATTTCGACAAACGGCATCGCAGCCCGATGCTCAATTGATGCCGACTCCAAGGCCCAACTGAAGCTGATTCCAGCACCTAATTGAAGCCGATTTCCAGAGCCTATCTAAAGCCAACTCCAGGGCCCAACCTCGTAGACGGGTGGAGAACAATCGCGCGCCCCAGACTCCACCGTATGAACAGCATAATTCCTGGTATACGAGGTTACTAGAAAGCGTCCGTACGGCCATTCAGACCACCCGAAAGACTAGAACTATATCAACATCGGCGCCTCTCCGGGCGGAGCATTAGGAATAGTCCGAGTTTTCCGCCCACGCCCACCTCCCCGACGCCATCACTACTCGCGGATCCGCAGCAGCCGGAACAGACCGGAGTCTCGGCAAAGTGCAAGAAAGCACCGCCGTACTGTACCTGACTCACGCTCGCACACGCCCCGGGCGGCGCCCGACTCAGGGTTTGGGGCGGCTAGGGCTGACGGGCTGCGGGGGATGTGAGACATGGACAGGCGCACAGACATGGCTATCCTGAGAATGCAAGTGTTGGGATCCCGGGAAGTTAGGTATTGATGCCCATGGGAAGTTGGTATTGCTATTCTGAGAAGGGTGTCGACCCGACGGAAGCAAGTACGCGGTGGTCTGCAGCCGTGTCTGCGCTGACGTTTGCAGCAAGATAAGTTGGGGGCTGTGGGGAGAGCGGAGGAGGGCAAGGGGAGTGGGATACCGGATTTGAGTAGTACGCCGGAGGGGAACATGAGTCGAGGTTTGATGGGAGCGGAAGAGGCGGCTGGAGCGGTTGGTGGTGGAGGGGTGGCGTGATCGTGTCGCTTGCTGCCGAGAGGGGAATGATTACGAGTTTTGAGTGAGGGAGGATGGAAGTAGAGGTGAGTACTGATGGAGTACGTGAGAGAAGAGGTTACAACATGCTTGGACAATTTGAAGGCAATTTTATGATGAGGGCAGTAGAGTGAGATCAATCGACTGAACACATAAGAAAATAGGTCAAGGTAGTAATCAATCAACTTCACGCTAATCTCGGATTGATTGCAACGGCGGTAAAAAGTATTATTAGGGGGAATAGAATGTAGGTAGAGACAGAAGTGCAACGACTCCTGGGAGTCATCTTGAAGCGCGTATGCTAGTAGGTATTATCGAGGAAGGAAAAGCACTCTAGGTGGAACTCTTAAGCGCCATATGGCCCTCTTCCAAGCATCCTCCTAAGATCAACGGGAGCGAAGTCCTGGTTCCCTGTAGACAACGAATGGTGGACAGGGAACGTCTGTCCAGAGAAGGATTCATCATCCTCAACGACGGAGTTATTAATCGCGAGGACGTGTCGATGGTACAGCTCAGTGCTCCCCTTGATATTCGGTAAGCCATACTGGAGATCTGACAGCGATGCCTCTACTCCAGCGAACTTCAGGTCCTGCTCTGTGCTCCCCGAACCGTACGACGTCGATTGCGAGGGCACGCTAATGTATGTCGCCGTGCCGTTCTGGCGATTTGTGGTCGATGTGCCGGCAAAGGGGGCCATGTTGGGATGGATCGATTCCTTGGAACCGAATGTCTGTAGACCGGATGGGAAAGCCAGTTGGCCGAGTGCCTGAACATTCTTGCTACGATCAATCTCCCCGCCGATGGTGAAATTTCCGTCCAGAAAGGAAGCGTAGAGTGTGGTTGCCCATAGTGGATAGTCATACACTCTAGAGTAACCTATTGACGAAATATCTATGCCCTTCGTATTCTGAGAGTTAATTTGCAAATTTCCGCCGTTGCTATAGTTTCCCTGGTTCGAAAACGTCAAAGTCTGTTGCCACGAAGCAACACGAGAGCCCTCAGACGTTTGGATTGTCGAGCTAAGAGAGAGGTGTCGTTGAACTTGGACGGAGTATTCCAGGGTGACGTTGGTACCATTGGGAAGGGATGAAACCGATGATGATATGTGCAAGGTTGGGTCCGGGTCGGACCGGGCGAGATTAGAGCCTGTGGTAATAAAGTCGCTAGCATCAAGCCACAGGAAAATCTTGCCGGTGACGACCCAAGATGCTCCGACTGTGTCTGTCAGACTTCCATGACCGTACCCGTCGTCGCTGATCCCTGCAACCCTTATCTCAAAAGTATGCTCATCTCCGTCGCAGAGGACAGGCAGGAACGCCGAAATGTCTATTTCGTCCTCGCGAAGATCAAACGCATCGATGCCGACAACCGGGCGCCAGAATCCAGGCACCACGCCTCCTGTAAAGATGACTGGGAACGGCCAGGCCACGCCCGCTAGCATCCCGTCGATATAGAGCTGGGTTTCGCGGAACGGTGAGTATCCATAGAGCACAGATTGTGGGAAAGTCAAGGTATTCGACGAAAGGACGTTGCCCCACCAGAACTCTTCAGCTGCCTGTCCGCAGGCCGAAATGGAGAAGACAGCCTTTTTAACATTTCGGGGAAGTGTGAGGGTGTTTGTAGCGTTTTGATCGGGCAGACTGAAGGCGCTCGGGGCATTTTTGGCTGACTGCCTTGCAGAAATTGGAATGATCAGGTCCGCAGGTGCGCCAGCGACGTCGTCGTTGAAAAATGTCGCTGTCAAAGTCGTGTTGAAGGAAGCCGTGTAAATTTCGTTGACGAGATTTCCGAGGTCGAAAACGATTTTCTGCGGCTCCTTGAACAATACAAGGTAGTTGGTCATATCCTTCATGTAGGTCCACTCAATTCCTGTGGCCGTGGGCTCCGCTGTCGAAGTTCGGAATATCTCGGTGTCATTGAAGTACATCAGTCCGAGACGATCGTATTGCCGACCTGCAGAGACAACCGTAAAATTGAAGATGACTCGATTGAAGTCGCACGAAGGAGGAGTGTACTCGCCTGATGCGTTTAGGTCAGCAACGGTCACCGTAATCGCACCTAAAGCAAAGACAATTGTCTCTGCAACTTTGTCGCACAAGAGTATGATCGGGCACGGAACACATGGAATATTTTCGAGGACAAAATGAATGCATGACGATCCAAACAAGACAGCGAGAGTGGTTCTTTCACTCACCAACGAAAGGCTGTCCATAGCTAAAAGCGAATGAGTGTACCATGAGCGTTGCCTCACAAGGCGCGCCCTTGGGGCTAAGAACTGGAGGCGAGACCTGAAAAACATCTAGGAGTGATGAAGATTGGTTGATTGCGCGGCCACCAAGAATCCCAAGTGGTAGTAGACCATGTTGATCGGATGTCGATGGCAATGCGAGGACGTGAAATGAAAGACTTATTAGCATTAGGATAGTGCAAACCAGCGGTCGAAATACGTTGACCGCGCGTGGTTGCCCATGCTTTGCTGCTCCGATTTCCCCCATGATCACGGCTTTAATGCCGAACTCTAAAGAAAATACACGACTACCTGCCTGGTGTTGCGCAGGCTTCGGGATACTCCAGCTTTTACGGATTTCTCCTTCGGCCATCCCGGATATTCCCAATGCACCCCGACCAACGCCGTTGCTGGAACGTGACTGTAGTCCCAGAACCATTTTGACAGATCAAATGTCAAACAGACGAGGTATCACGATAATAAAAAGAACGCTACCGACTCCTATAGCAGTGTGAGCGCTAAATGGGGCAGAAGGTGGCCTAATGCAAACCTGGCAATGCCTCAAATGTGTTACGGTGCACCGCAAGATGAAGGACTAATCACTGAGGTCTACGGAGTTTGGGTCGCCTTCGTAGTGGTCCCAGAAGCGCTTCACGGCGCGTTGGGCGATGTCGGAGGACTGAAAGCGGGCGCGGAAGTAGTTGAAGAGGGCGAACTCGTCTTTTGAGAGGATGTAGGTGTTGGGTTGGGCGTGTAAACGTGCCCAAAGGTCAAGAATGGCTTTTTCGAGGAAGCGCGAGATGAGGGGGTCGACGCCGCCTTCGCTATTGCGGGCGATGTCGAGGGCGCGCTGAACGGTCAGGTAGCCGTAACCGTCGACTATTTCTGCGTTACCACCCATGCTGGCGGAAGGGGAAGGAGGGATTTAATGAAGTCGCGAATAAAGAAAGTGATAGTGTGGGGAGCGCTAGGGCGGTGCGGGAAGGAGGTCGTGGGGGAAACAGGCAGGTGAAGGCAGCTGGGCATGGCAGGGAGGAGAACAGCCGGAGATATATATAATACATATGAGAGATTCGATCAACCCACGTGGAAAGACAGGCAGATCCCCAGCCAGAAGTCATGCATAGGGCCGGGGCGGAAGGCTTTTGCTGGAATGCACACAAATAAGCTCGCAGCGGTCTCAGCCAGCCTGGGGCTTGAACCACCGCAGGCTTCTGACGGCAGGCCGTTGGCGCCGGCTTAGGCTACCGTTTGAGGGGCGGTAGGGAAGCGAAGGGCTGAGAGAAGGTGATACTGGGGCCCGTGAGCGCAAGGAGGCGACTCCAGAGCCAGATGATATTGCGAACCTTGCACACCCTCTGGCACCGCAGCCAACGATGAAGCTTGCCCCGCCGACGACGACACAGGACGTCAGCAGCCCAGGGAGAGGGACAGGCCTGCGCGACCAGGGAGCCTGCAAGCCGCTGGCCGGCTTGTCGAAAACGCCCGTCCGAACTGCTGGAACGCTGAGACAGGGCGGCGTCGACTCGCGGCGGGAGCCTCCGTTTGATAGAGGAGAGCGGCGCCGAAGGACAGGCGGCAGTTGGTCGGGCAGGAGTGGGCACTGGTGGATTCGGCAGCCCTGGAGAGCGCCAGAGGTTCCCACGGTTAGCTTGGGGGAGGGACAGTTAGCTTGGAGGAGGTGAGGTTGAGCGTTTGCATCGTGGCGTCCGGGATCTCTGGTCTGCCGGCAGCCATGTGCTGCGGGAGTCCGTTGCGTGTGCTTGGCCCTGCCACGATACGCCCAGGTGGGTCTGAATGATGCTGAGCACCGCTGGATGCCGCAGCGCAGCATCAGCCATGCCCTGAACCCGCACCGTCGTCGCTGCACCTCCCATGCGTCTCTCCAGGCGCCTTGGCCCTCGTCCTGCAAGCGCCTCTAAGCCCCTTGAGCGGTTGCGCACACGGCCGGCGCAGAGGCGCGAACCGAGTCGCATCGCGGCGAATCAGCATCGGGGTGCTCCAAGCAGCAGTCTTGCCGGCAGCGTCCGCACAAAGTCAAACCACCAGTCTGCCGGAGCGACTCAGCGTCGCCGGTGTCATTACTCGCGCCAGTATTCCCAAGAACCCGGCCAGCTCACCTGACTATTTCTCTCGGCGCCCCGTTGCTGAGCAGCCCGAGGACTTTAGCACGCAGCGCCTTGCCTGTCCACCCTGGCTGGGTTCCGCGGACCATCTCAGCCTGCATCGCAACGGGAGGCGGCCAGATGCGTGGGGTCTTCGGGCGAGGCGCGCTCATGTCACGCAGAAGCTGTGGAAGTGTGGCAGCAATCGGTCATGTCGGGTACAGTAGCTCCAGTCCTGCTGCGATTTCGGACGACCACCCAAGTCTGTCGCTCCTCCGTCGTCAGTCTGATAGGAAATCGTGCGAGTCCAGCAACTCGGTGCGGATCGCCGCACCCAAGTCGCGCTGTGAGATCGCCCACTCCTTGAGGTTTCGCGCACAAGGGAGCCTGGCTCCGGCGCAGCAGGATGTTCAAGTGCTGACGAACTGGAAGCCTCATGATTCCTATTTTCACTCGAATTAGTCCGCATCCTCACCCTCATTGTGCACATTCCTCTCGTGAAGGAGCGTCAGATCGTCCCATGCTTCCCCACCACCCGAAGCACTCCCACTGTGCGATTGGACTCGGCTGACGCTTGCGGCTTGAACTTGCATGATTCTCCACGCGGCGAAGGCGCGGCGAACAACCTTATATCGAGGGCATGCCAACATCGCGTCCGCGTGTCTTGAGCTGATGCTCGCAGCGACGTCTCGCGTCCGCGCTGTCTGGCCAGCCTCTGGTTTCATCGCTAGTCAGACCCTTCTCCAACACGGTCCACCACGTCTGCGGGGACTCAATCTTCGAGAACACGGCCATGACTCCTGGCGCCGGGAAAAACGGAGCTCACGATTGTCTCCACGGCTAATTGAGACAGCCGCCTCAGCCGACGGCGGTGAGAGAGAAAGGTTCAGAAAAACTGGACATCCACTGCGTGTCAAGTCCAAAGGGTCAATAGTCTGCCCGATTGAGCATGGAAGCCGTCCAGATAATTGGTACGATGCGGGCCCCGGATGCGGTCCGAGTCAGCGGCGAGCAGCGGCAAAATGTCCCGCCTGGCAGTCTCCCGCAACGCAGAGCGGGCGATTCAGCGGCATTCCGAGTTGGTATTTTCTTGCAGATGAGGTTGGGTTGACCCATGATGGAGGTCCCGCAGTCAGGTGGTGCAATGGGCTGGGCGTACGGGTGCGGGTCCACGATGTTCCGCGAAAGCTTGGCCTCAGGACGTAGCTGGAGGGCGATGAAACACCGCGGCGAATGCACGCTGCCCACATCACACCGCAATTGTGTCCGCCGCGCCTGTACCGACGTCCAGCCTGGGCCCACCCATCGAGCTGTGTTCCTATCGCCAGAAGCTCCAACATGAGCGCTGCCCGCGCCCTGGGCCCGGCAGTCCGAGTCAGGAGCACTTTTTGCTCCCCCATCACGCCAGCTCCCTCAGCATCCGCAATCAGACTATTTACGACTGCAAGGCCTACTATCTCGAATCCTGGTACCTTTCAGAGACTCTCAGGTCAAGCGGTTCGCCAGTCATGGAAACATGACGGGTCGCTGCCGTCCCGGAGCTTCCGCTTCCTGCGCTTCAAGAGCTCCAAACCATCAACCCCCAGTCCCAATCCAACACCACAGCTCGGGAGCCCAGAGCCCTCGCTCTCTCTCTCACAGCGCATGCGCAAGCTCTCCCGCGAGTATGGCTGGACAGTCGTGGGCGTCTATGGCCTCCTCACGGTGCTGGATTTTCCGTTCTGCTATATGGCGGTGAAGCTGCTTGGGACCGATCGCATAGGGCGGTACGAGCACGCTGCAATAGAAGCTTTCTGGAGCCTAGTGCATATACCATTTCCAGATGTGCACAAGAAAAAGGAAGCTATCGGCGGAGAAGGCTCATTAGAGGCCACAGCACGAGAGGGCGAAGTAGTCACGGAGGCTGCTGTATCCAAAACCGAAGCAAGTATGTGACTTGCGTGAGCTCAACCACACGTTTCCTGTACTGACCTTCTCCAGCGATCTGGACTACGCTCGCCCTCGCATACGCTGTCCACAAATCCTTGATCTTCATTCGAGTTCCCTTGACCGCTGCAGTGACTCCGAAAGTTGTCAAGACACTAAGGGGCTGGGGATGGAATATTGGCAAGAGGAAGCCGAAGCCTTGAATACGGACATTGGAGCTAGTGGAACCTCACTGCATCAATCTCGAATTTCCACTCTGGCCCTCCTACATTTTGGATCGTCTAATTTTCGCATTCGGGTTGCCAACATTGGCAGGCGTCTAGAAAAAGAAACTGTTAAACAAGCTGTAGTAATATGTACAATGGAGCGCTGTTGGTTGAGCACTAGCAGTGTTATGTAAGATACAAACGGCGGCTGAGGATGAACGCCCTCGCATTTGACTACACCCAGACCTCGTCCAAGACCTTTGACACATTGTGTCAGCTGCATTGCGCATTAGTTCTCTAGCTTCCCTGAAATGTAGGTCGTGGCTTGCATCGATGAGTCGCAGGGATGCAGACCTAAAATGGACTTCACAAACCCGATGGGAGGGTCCAACGGCTTTCGGTCGCCTCCCTTCGAGATCTCTACATTTCTCCGCGGACAGACTAGCGTCTGGTCCAAACCAGGGATTCGGGGATAGCGCGATCTACTGTGATAATCGCCCCTAAACTGTTTCGGTTACAGTCTCCATGGCGGCGCTGTTGAGTTACAGACGGCGCAGCTAAGAGCCTGTTCTTTTGCCTCGTACGGTAGAGTACATCAGTGCGTACATCAACGCCAAGCAGCCGTATATTGGGGCAATTGCCAAGCCGTATATTCCGTAACTATCCTGAAATTGAGGGCGAGGGCAGAATTTCACATTGGCCACCGTACATGACGAATTTGTATGAGGGCTTGGCACTGCAACAACAGAAATTGACGTACAGTGTTTATCGTGATATTGCCGTGATATTCAACTATTTGTACGCTAGTCAATAGAACAGAATCGTGATAAAGTAGAGTGCGCGCTCGTACGGTGATTTGCAGGGCCTATGTACGCTACCGTACGAGGCAAAAGAACAGGCTCTAAGCTCTTCCTTCAACTCTGTTCAGCTTGAAGCTTAAAAGCACGTTTGACAGGCCCGCTTCGCCGTTTGATATATATTGCGGGTTCTCCTCGGCACGTTGTTGCGGCAAGATTCTCGGCCACCGAAGAAACACCTCATATCTGAACCCTAGACGGCCACTCAATCACTTCCCCGCGCTTTTTGATCGCGAGGCGCGATTGCGATTGCGATTGCAATCGCGATAGGACTGGAGCCAGGCCGCCATGGTTCCAGATTCCTAACAAACGGCAAGCCTCAGGAGCCTCCACAGGCGAGCGACGGCGACATCGCCGACTTCACTCCTCTTCATGAAGCAGATTATGCTTTCGACTAGCCATCAGATTAGCTTTCCATACTCCGCGGACTCCGAAGACCCTCCTAACCCTACTAACCACCATGTCGCGTGTTTAGCCGCGTCATCTACCCACAATTCATACTTCTAGCACTGTCCGAACTAATACTTTTGCGCCTATTCCTTCTCTACGGTCATGTCACTTCCCATAAGCTTTCCGCTAGCACTCCTGAGGCTCTTACAGTTTCCATTAAGGCTTTTCGGACTATTTCAGACCTCCGAGGATACAAACGGTCCGACTCAACGCTTCGGGGCTGGTGGATCTAAGGTTTGCTCCTTGCAAGGCCGCAGACTCAAAATTGTACAGCCCTAACGCCGCCCACGGACCATGCGCTCATACCAAAATGTTACCTCGGAACGGGGCCAAACCCCAGCCGAAACCCAGAAACAGACCAAATCTGTCCTTTTGCTCGGCCCTTCTGCATAGGTTTAACGTATTGAAGATACGCCAACCTCCAGGTCGCCGGGTCATATGCCTACCAAGCGGAGCTGGCAGAGAGTAGCCGTGTTCATGGCATGATGCTCGTTACAGGAAACGAACGAGATGTAATCAAACACCCACGGCCAAACAAGGATTCTCAAGGTTCGTGCTGAGTATGGGATTGAGGTTTCAAAGACAACTGCCGAACGGGGTCCCGATGCCTTCAAAGAGCATGGCATGGAGGCGTATATGCTATGGTTCTCCGCAACTAGCTGTCGGCAACTCCGATGCCAAAGCTACCTTTGTACAACCAAACGAAAAGGAAGGCGCGAAAAGGATGACTGCACTTCGGGAGGGTGCGACTAATCACTCTAGATCGCGATCGATTTGGCGCCTCAATCGCGCATGGCTTGCGGCTAAGGTGAAGTTTGATACAGAGCACAGCCGCAGATCATCATGAATGAAGAGTAGCTGATGTGGAGGCTCTAGTCCTGCTTTCTACTACAAGGGGGTCGCCTGAGCGGGCCAACCGCCCTCCCTGCAACTTTTGGTGGCATTATAGTCGTATCCATACTCTTTTCGTAGATGATTACTATAACGCCACCAAAAGCTGTAGGGAGGGCGGGTGGCCCGCTCAGGCGACCCCCTTGTACTCGGAAAGGCAAGTGTAGAACCTTATCAGATGCGCTTCGAAGTGTTGGAGTTTGATTTTGGGTGCGTCAAAACCGACTTGACGGTCAGAGGCGTCTTGATGCTTGCCAATCTTGGTTTCCAAGTCGCTTGAAAATAACGAGCTAAGAATTACGTTTTCGCGCAGCAGGAAGGTAACTTGTTCAGAAGTTGTTAATCGATAAGGCTCTATATCTCATACGATCCACTTCAAGTAGGGTTTTAGCTTTCTACGGAGATTGGGTAGTAAGATGTCTAAGCACAATTGAAGTTTGTTTCCCCGGAATTTCCGCTGAATTGCGGTCTTACTTTGCCTTCTCAAAGCTATTTCTGATGTACATCCACCGAGAATAGTCAACGCATTTTCTTTCTCTCTACTCCGTTACTCTAAATACCAGATAATTTATTGTACGAGTATACAGGTGCGCTCAAAGAGATCTTGGCACCGATTGAATTCTGGTTTCTGGATCTATCAAAGGATTAACGCTTCATCTGACATCAGGACAAAAGAACACTCCCTTGACGCACATGGGCATAGGCACATTGCTTACAACTATTTCGGTGTCCGACCCCGAAATCAGGTGACTCCAGTACTGACACCCCAGTACTGTGCCATAAACATGCAGAACCTAGGCGAGATCTTCGCCGCAGGGTTTATCACTTCTGCCTGATTGACGATATCACATCAACATATTTCCATGTTATCTCATCGTTTATTCTGATCCGTCGGTCTCGCTACTTCATTGATTAAGATCGCTATTCCATCATCATCTTCTCCGTCTCTCTAACTTAGACCGCCGTCAAAAATACCACAAGAAATGACAGCTACGCCACCCCCATTTCCATCCCCGCCGCCCACCAATCCCAATTCCGCGGGAATGGTCATCCTCGCTACCTCCAGCGTGTTCGTCCAGTCCCAACCCACAATATCTGTAGTCAGTTCCAGCCTCTGACACCACCCCCCAGCATCCTCCTCCTCCTAACCCCCCTAACCTACCTCCCCCAATACCACCGCATCCTCTCCACCCGCTGCAGCACCGGCCTCTCCCTCCCCTACCTCCTCTGCCCCAGCATCGCCGCCACCTCCCACCTCACCGCTATCCTCTCCCTCTCCTTCAACGGCCTCGCGGGGGACCCTGACGCGCACACCTCTCTGCCCCTCCTCTCCTACCTCAACATCGCCCAGTTCGCTATTGAATGGACATGCTCCTCCGCACTGTGAGTCCCCACATTTCTACAAATTTTCCACGCGACAGAGACCGCCCATGCGTCCGTGCACACTCGATTTACCACTGCGTGGGGTGGGTGCCTCAAGGGGAGCTTTCCAAACGTCAAACTCCAATGCCAGGATTGATGCAGTAGAGGCTAGGCTTGCTGTTTGATTGCCCGACTACCTGCCAGCCGGGGGGCAACTCTCGTAGTGGTATCAAGCCAGCACAGATTGGAGCGGCGTGTGGCCACAGCTTTATGCCCTTGCTCACCTGTATCAGAGCGCCCCCCTCGGCGAGAGTTGCGAGTCGCTGACCCGTGGCAGGTTGATGCTCGCCCTCTTCATCTCGCCGGACGAAGACGCCGACCCGGCCGTCTCCAAAGCCGCCGTGCTGATGGCGTACCTCACGCACCTCGCCGCCTCCCTCGTCCCGGCGGTCGCGGCGCTGGCGGTCCCGCACTCCGAGAAGGACCACCGCGACCTGCTTTCCTCGCGCGACGTGCTGGAGGTGGGGTTCTTCACAATCCACGTGGTGATCTTGAACCCCTTGACTACGCTCCTCGTTCTCTACGCCTTTGTCCCGCAGTACTACGTGATTAAGGCGGCTAGGGGGGCCGGGGAGAGCGCGCTTAGCGCGGCGATGCTGGGGTCGCAGAGCATCGTGTTTGCGGTGCTGGCGGCGAGTTGGGTGTGGCGGGCGCCCGGGGCGGAGGGGGAGGGGGTGGTGTGGTGGTGGTTTGTAGAGAGCGGGTGGATGGGGGTGGATGCCGTGGTTTTTGCCGGGGTGCAGGGGGCGCTGTGGCTCGTTACGTTCCAACACGCGAGGAAACTTGCGCAAGCGGGGGTAGAGGGAAGAGAAGAGGTGGAGGGGGAGGAGGGGGAGCAGGGAGAGGAAACGCCGTTACTGCGCTCTCGGTATCGCGGTGATGGAGGGGGTGAGCGGGAAGAGCAGACACTATTGTTGGGGTCCGATGGGGGTTGCGATGATGTTGACGTGGAGAGGGTGGTAAGATAAATTGGGGACACAAGAGCAGCGCGCGCCCAGGGAGCCCTTGGTAGGTTCAGCGCGAGTTTTGCGAGGGATTTCGAAGCGGGCGCAGAGAATACAACCACGCAGAGGGATGGTGGCCCGTTTTTTGTGCAGATATTTCTTTTTGGCCAGCGGAAGGTCGAGGTTGGGCTGTGACTAGGAAGAGAGGGGCCCTGAGTTTGGAGGGTTTTGTTGGAAGTTGTTACATATTTAACCACATAAGATATATTTCATTAGACAAAGAGGGCACGCGGCGTAGCCACGATTTTCTAGGGGTAATACACTTGAAATTGGACTACGATCAAGACGATGAGTGAAAGCTACTGGATCACCTCCACCAAGGTTTCGCGACGTTCAGTGGCAAATTATTACGAATCCAATCGGCTGGAACGGTTTTCGATGGATCCTAAGGACACGCGACGTGGAAGCAGGGTACAGCACTAGGACATAAGTTTAGGCACACGGATATTTCATTGCTGTGGGGCGTAGTGGTTCGCGCCGACGAGGGGAGGAGTAATACTACTAGGTTATAACTTTAGCTACACGGATACGTTACTGCTCCGGCTCCATTCTCGCCCGCTCGACACCACTGTAAGAAGTACCCTAGCTAGCAGATGTTAGCTCTATCAAAACGTAGTCTACTTCCACTACGTTGGACTTTACATCGTATTTGAAGTCTCAAAAGCGTATCGGGGTGCCCCAAGCAGTTGCAAGGAGTGCCCAAACTTATGTCTTGGTACTGTCTTCCGACGTTTTGATTCATTACTCCAAGGGAGAAAGTTGTAGAAGAACTCGAGCGCGCGATGCAGAGAGCCCGAGAATAGCTTTTGCATTCCATTTCGATGCGTTCCCTATTCCTGCCTATCCATCCATGTACGATGGATTTGTTCAAATGATGTAAAGAAGACACAACGAGCATCTAGAATAGACTCGAGAAAACGCAAGGAAAAAGAGACTGAAAATCAGAGAATAAGCCCAAGAACCAGAGCCTGAACCGTCGAACCGCCCGAAGGTCGAACCTTCAAAACAGAGCTTAAGCTTTCAAATCAGAGAAACCCTCCCGAACTTTTCGTGTTTTTCGTCGACTGATAGCGGGCCCCAAGCACGCACAGAATCACAGGTTGTACGACATGAAGCTGCGATGCCTGCAAGTCCTCACCCAAAGAAACCCGAATAATGGCCTGACTGGAAAGAAGACCAAAGAAGAAGCCCTAAGAAGAACCTGTGAACCAAAAAGTTGGAAGATTGCAGGAAGAACTCTAACCAGAGAATCAAAGGGACTTCGAGAAGCACAGCGCAATCGTACACAACAGTCCGAGTCAAGTCCAGCAAACAGCACAGTCTCAGGGGTTCAGCCAGCCGAGCCCAAAGACACATTACGCACCCAACGTGACAAACATTAAAAAGTAGCAAGCAACAATTCATAAAAGCAGACACGCATCACAACCGCTCGCGCTCCCGTTGCGACATCTCCCGGATCAGCCTCTCGCGCTGGCGTTCCAGTCGCTCCAGACTCAGGTCTGCGGAGACCCAGAGCTCCTCAGGCACGTCGGGGTCGGGGCTGTCGATAAGCTCGCGGAGGATGGCACGAAGCTGATCGAGATTCGGCTCAAGGACAGGCCCACGAAGAGCGGAGTCGGTGTCGTCGAGAATGGGGCCGTCGACAACCGGAGGCAATAGAGGAGGCGGGGAGAGAGAGGATGAACCCTGGAAAGCGAGAGAATCGTGATGGCGATGATGATGGTAAGGGTTATGAGGGTGCGGGCCAGCGCGGGAAGAAGTGAAGGAATAGAAGTTGCGGACGAAGCGGACCGCTTCGTTGGAGCGATCGCGGACATGACGCGAGTAACGAGAAGGATTACGGGCAGGAGCGGTGGAAGAAAGGTGCGCGGGTGCCACGGAAGATTCAGAAGCCTCAGTGTCTGAAGCGCCAGAATCCTCGTCAGAGCTCTCGCAGACGCCAGTAAGAACCTGTTCAGGAGAGTGGGTTGAAGGGACGGTCAGGTGGGTCCGCGACGAGGAGGCAGAATTGGAGTTGGAATTGGAACTGGCAGAGCGAGAACTTGGGTGGGAGAACGAGGCCGATGTTGCGGCAGAGGTGAAGGAGGAGTCGGCGCTTGGGAGATGGGGATCCGGGGCGACGGTGATGAGCATGGTGTCCCAGTGGTTGTCGGCAGGGCTGAAGCTGCGCTCGCGGTCGCCTAGGCCGTCGACAGTGGACGCAGGACTCCAGGATTCCCGAAGAGAGCTGGACGGGAGCGGGCCATCGGCAATGGTACGGCGGCCCATCCGTCGAAGTGGTGGGAATCCAACCGGGCTGCCTTCGCTGCCCTCCTCGTCGGAGTCGATGACAACGAGCTCATGGCGACTGCGAGACTCGGCTCGCGTAGGCGGAGTCCGCGATGGACGCAGAGGAGGAAGCGCCGTGAAGCTGTGAGACGGGTTGTAGGCGGCCGGTGCGAAGTTGGGAGTGTACGCTGGCAGCCCATCGCGCTGTCTGTACGGAGACGGCAGAGAGTCGCGTTCCTCGCTCAGACCGAAGTAGTGGTTAGAGTGGTCGTGGTAACCGTGGTAGTCGCGCGCATTCCTGGCCCTGTTGCCCTCGGCGCGCTCGCGTGCATCGCGGGTATAGTTCCTCGACTCGGGCACGGGAGGCAGCGGCGCCAGGTCGCGGTCGCGGCGGGCGCTGCTGCTCTGGCCAAGCGAGTTCAAGTCGAAGTCGGGAGCGATGCGGAAGCCGAACTCGCCACGGCGCGGTGATCGCGTGTAGGGCGCGGTGGCTGGTGCAGCGTGGGGATTCGCAGATCTGCGCGCGCGACGAGGCACGACGGGCGAGCGCTGGCCACGACGGCGGATGGTGGAGCGCGACGATGCGGTGAGGTCGACCTTGATTGCATCCTTGGAGTCTTCCGGGGAGGGCGCGCGCCAGACTCTGTGCAGGCTTGGGTTAGAGTGTTGCGGTGGGAATCCGGGGGAGGCTGAAGCGCGAAGCCTAGCAGCGCAAACCACGGTTCGGGGCGGCAGACTTACGGGAGGCCCATTTTCGCGTGGCGGCGGGCTCAAAGAGAGACGGAGGCGAGATGTGCAGCACGCGCGACAAGAGAGGGGAGATGCGGGATGGAAGAGATGGGGCGGGGGGCGTGCTGGTGATGGCGGAGTTGGCGAGGGGGGTGAGGCCTGAGGGTTGAAGAGGTTGGGGCGCGCGGAGCGATGCCCAGGCGTCAGCAGAGGGGAGGCGGGGCGCTAGCGGGCGCACAGCAGGCGGGCGTCAGCCGCAGTGCCGCACTGTCTGCGTGCTGAGGGTGCTGGCTTGGGCGTTGCGGAGGGGTGCCAGACCGCGCGTTTGCTGGACTGAGCGACTGCAAGAAGGAGAGGAAACGAAGCAGGGCGTCGACAGAAGCGCGCGAGGCTCTTTTGATGCTCAGCCTCGTCGAGATGGCTGGTGGCAGCGAGAGGGTGTTTCGCGATGCTGTGCGCCGGGAGCGCCTATTCCGCCCGCGCCTGCGCCCTTCCGGCATGCCGCTTGACCGGTTCCGGCTCCCCCGCTGCACACTCGCGCCAAGCACGGCGCCTCCGCCACTCCCCGGTCTGACTCACCGCCACCTGATGACTCTCCGTTTCAAAACACTCTCCGCATTCTGCCAGCCCACGCCTCCGCCAATACTGCGAGGAGCATCGCCAGGCCAACATGATCCAGCCGGGGCTTGAGCGGATCTCCTTGCTGCTGAAACACACACAAGCCCGAACCCTCCACCCGTGGAAGGCCATACATGTCGCCGGCACTAACGGAAAAGGCTCCATCTGCGCCAATGCATCTGCACTACTACGACGCGCGAATGTGCGGTGTGGCCGCTTCACCTCACCCCATCTGATAGACCGGTATGTCACGTGCTGCACCGGCATCTGTCCCGCGACTAACGTCGACTTGAAGATGGGACTGTATCACCATCGACGATGTGCCTGTCAAGCATAAGCTCTTCCGTGAGGTTGAGGACAGCTACCTCCAGTACAATGCTAGCGAGGGCATCAAGGCCTCCGAGTTCGAGATCCTCACCGCCACCGCTTTCGACATCTTCGGGCGCGAGAACGTCCAAGTCGGCGTTGTCGAAGTCGGCATGGGCGGCCGTCAAGACGCTACCAACGTGCTACAGGCGCCCCTTGTCACCGTGATTTCCAAAATCAGCCTGGACCACCAGTCGTGGCTGGGGAACACCATACAAGAAATCGCCAGAGAGAAAGCTGGCATTCTAAAACCCGGCGTGCCCTGTGTCGTCGACCACACCAACGACGACGCAGTCAAAAACGTCATTGAAGCTGTTGCCAAAGAAGTTGGCGCCGGTCCTATCCTGTACACGAACTCGATAGACAATGAGATGGCGACCTTCCCTGGCTGGGGGGACATCTTCGATTCGATACTCCCCCATCAACGAGTCAACACCATCTCTGCCTATCTCGCTGTCCGCCAGACCCTGGAGTCTCTCGGATTGCCCAAATTAGAGGCAACAGAAGTTGCCCCTGGCCTGAAGGACGTCGTTTGGCCGGGACGTTTGCAGAAACTACAGCTGGATCCTATCATCAAGACAGATACACCGATTCTCCTGGATGGCGCCCACAATGCAGACTCTGCCCGAGTCCTAGGCGACTGTGTCAACGAGAGGTTCCGACAGAACAGCGAAAGCCTACAAGAATGGGCCGACGCGAGATCCTACCCAGACGCCAGCTTCGTGACTTGGATTCTCGCAGTCACCGAAGGCAAAGACGCCGAGGAGATCCTTCGACCTTTACTCAGGCCTGGTGATACCGTCATGACAGTTGAATTTGGACCTATTGAGGGGATGCCCTGGGTGCGACCGATGGATAGCTACAAGCTGCTCCAGGCTGCCCGCACCGTCTGCGATGGAATAGCAGTTGAAAGATCCTTCGGGAAGGAGCTCGTCGCAGCGCTACTCCAAGCGAACTACTTTGCGTGCCACGTTGACGCTCATAAACTCATGCCTAGCCCCAACCGACCGATCGTGATTGCTGGGAGTTTGTATCTGGCATCCGACATCCTCCGCCTACAGCGAGATTACGACCCGACTGACGAGCACGTTATAAAGCAAAGGAATGGATACAAGAGGTTCTTGTCATTCCAGGTGCCTTATGAGTCAGATGAAAAAGATTCTGAGAGCGACTATGACCCTGAAGGAGACTCTAGTCCTAAAAGGGGAGCATCATCCAGAGGTAGAGGCAGAGGCAGAGGAGGACGAGGAAGAGGAAGAGGGAGATGAGCCAGAGTAATATGGTGGTTGAAGAACGAAATTCTTTTTTATGGTGGATTTCTCAATGGAGGATTGAATAATCACTATCGTTCAGCGAACAGGTACTAAGGATTCGAGTGGAGCCGTTTAGATGGGGAGGACTCGGATAAACTCACTTCACAAGCGACGGGACATGTTTTGAACCGCAACTTTGCCGCACTATTTCGCGGACTCCGCATCGTTGGGATAACATGCACCGCTCTCCTCTTTAAACATGTAAGTAGCTTGTCCTTCCTGTCGTGGAACGAAACACTCATAACACCCGAATCAGACCATCGCCAGGGAATCAATCACGCGTAACGAAAGGCGCCAGTAAGTTCATCACGTAGATCTCAACATCCTCAATTCATTGGCTACGAACACTTCTTGCCTGCGGGTGCTGGGTGCTGGTGGTGCTTGTCGCCCTTCATTATTGGCCCCACCATCTCTGCTCTCCGACGTGACCATGACATCCCCAACGCTGCGTCCTGATCGCGCTTAATTCACTTGACCTTGGTCGATGCAGCGCGATTCAGACCACCTTTTGATTGACCAACTGCGTGCTACCCAGGTCCTCCTGATAGCGGTGTGGAGCAAGCAAAGACGGAAGTTCTGTTGTCGCTATCCTGACCCTAACCCAAGTGATGAAAGACCCTGTGGCTGTCTAAACCCCGTCCTCCGGGTTCTCACTCGCTCGGCCGTCAGTATCCTAGTCTTACCATATTACTACGCAACACTTAAATCTCCTCTAGCTAGGTAGAAGTAGACTCAGTGCCATAAAAGGTGTGACCGAAAAGAGACTAGCCCCGGGACCGTGTATGTGTTGACCTCACCTATCCTCTCACCTCCACAACACCCACAAAACCTCAACATGGAGGACGAAGATCCTCCCTTACATGGCCCTCACGGCTTCAATCACCGGCCTCAGCGGCCTCAACCAACACAAACAGGCACACATTCGGCAGACAAGTACAGCTCCAGACGGAGCCACCTTGTCGCGACAAACAGATGGCACGCCATCCTTTTCCACACGCGGGCTTCCGAATGGGGAGCGCCGGCACGGTATCCAAGTAGTGGCTGCTCAGCAGCCCTCTTTATACCGAACTGCCTCTGGCCTTGCAGTGAGTTGCTCTGCACTCCAGCTACTTTCCTCCCGCAGAGATTTGAGCACTGCTTATCCTAACGTGAGTTCACCTACTCTGTCGGACGAGTTTGAGAGATTTTTTCAGGCCTACTCTGTCTCGCATAGAGCTGGGCTAACGGGAGCACCCTCTTTAGATCTGAGCTAAGGAAATCGTTAATTGGCGCTTCCTCAGCGACGTCTGGGGTCCATTTCTCAGATCGCCTTCGAGAGGCCAGATCCACAGACGATAGCCTCGCAGAACTACTGCGATGTCGACGACTTCCTTTCTGATCTCGCAATGGTCCAAACCTCCAGGCGTCATTCGCCAGTCAACGGGAACCGGGCTATGCGGGCGTGCGTTTTGGGGGGGTAGGCTCATATCCAAAACACCCCCGGGCAGTGGTAGATTTCGCCCTCGATCAGAGGATCCACCACAGCCGGCCCACCACCAAGCAGACAATCAGCCAGCGCGCAACGATTTTGGGCCAAATCCAGATGGTAGTCTTACATGGGTGTGGGCTAGGGAGCGCGGCCAGTGGTATCGCGTTCGCTTCGATCCATCGAGCGGTAGGCCTAGGTTCGAATGGGAGTCTGTCGAAGCTGGTCTGCGCCGACAACTGGAGGAACACCGTTCTCTTATCGCGCGCATGGAGGCAGCGCAGGCCCCTAGGTTCGAACGGGAGTCCGTCAAAGATCGTCCGCGCCGTCAGCTGGAGGAGCACCGTTCTCTTGTAGCTCGCATGGAGGCAGAGCGGTCACGCGCTCGCGGCCAAGCTGTCCCAGGCGGTACGGCAGCTCGGGGACGCTCACGACGACGCTCACGATCAAAGCCGCGGAGCAAGCAGCATGACAAGTCCCAACTCAACCGCAATCGTGAGACGAGACAGAACGTCCCCAAGACGAAAAAAAAGACTTGCGGCCTTCGGCCTACTGGCGTTTTGAATGGACAACCTCGCCGCACCGGAGCCGTACAGCCGAATGCCGCCCCTCCGGAGAGTCAAGGGCTTTCTAGGAAGCGTAAGAGACTGTGCACACGTAAGCGTTGAGCGCGCTGGGAAAAAGAGCACCCTACCCTCGCTAATACAGAGATGGACTTGCGGTGGCATCTGTCTCCGGACAGATTCTCCGAAGTCTATTCGACCAGTTCCTCCGAGGTCTCTTCTGAAAACAGCGAAGAATCTGAAGAGGAATTCGACGTCAGACTCGAGAAGAACGATGCGGATCCCAAGATTAAATCGGAGTATAGCGACGACGATCATAATGGCGCCAAGAAGCGAGAGAGGTGGTAGCTCTCCAAGGGGAGCAAGGGGGAGATGGTTAAAGACTCCATTCAAAAAGGACTTAGGTGGGAAGGAGGGGCTGATTCTCATGCGCACAAACAGTAGGAACCTCTTCTCAACCTGCTCCTTTTTCTTTTATGCCGATGTGAAACGCGGTGAAAGAATAAAATATGACTGATTGACTAACACAACTTGAGAGACCATTGGAATTGTGAGAGGAATGGGATTTTCCAATCTCATGATATTGATAGAAAAGGACCTACAACAGTCCTCTAGTTGTTTTGAGATGCCTGCCTATCTATCCCAAAGCCCAAAACGCCATCGCTATGCAGTAGTCAAACCCTAACACCACCCTTAACCTACCCAGATGCCATAAGTCATACCAAAAGGCCCACGCCCCTTTCCACCACCCTTTTCCACCACTCCTCACTTCCTCGCCCTCTTTGTACTCGCCCTACTCCTAGTACTACCCGCACTAAGCACACTCGCACTCCGCTTATGCCCCGCCTTGACCGACGCCGCCGGCGTCGTCGCGGCCCTCGTACTCATCGCCTCAGAAACCTGCCTCGTGCTCGTCGCATTCGTCTCGCCATCCGCGTCCTCCTCGCCCTCCGCATCGTCCTCGTCTCCCTCGGCATCATCCCCCCCTTCCCCATCATCCGCATACACTGTCTCGGCCCCGGCATTCGAGTCCGCCACCGACTGCCCCATCAAGCTCTCATCGCGCTCCTCCTGCTTCATATCGCGCTCCTGCGTCTCTGTGCTATCGCGGCCATGCTGCGGCGGCGCAGATCCAGCAGCCGCGGGATCCTCGCCCAACCGCTTCGCCCGCATGCCCTCGAGCACCTTGACCTCGTTCTCCTCCTTCTCGCGCACCTTACGCAGGTCGAGCAGCTTGCCGACCTTGGCGACCAGCCCCTCGAACGCGGCGGCCACACGCGCCGTCGGGATGGCGATGATGTCGCCGAAGCCGAGCTGTGCGAGCACGTTCGCGATCTTCTGCGTCTGCACGCCGCTCTTGGCCTGGCGCATCTTGACCAGCTTGTCGGAGCCGAAGGATACGCCGGACGTGAGGCGGTCGTGGTTGCTGACGCCGTAGCGGCGCTCTTCGGCCACGGAAAGGGCGCGCAGCTGTGGCTGTGGGACTGGTGGGTGCGCCATGCTGGCTTTGCGGTTGCCGGCGGCCGCGTTGTAGGCGGCTTGCTGGGCGGCCGTGGGCGTGCCGATGATGTCGCCGGCGGAGAGGCTGAGGCGGCCGCTGCCCGACGCGCGCTTCTTGGAGCGGTCCTGTTGGAAGAGGGTTTGGAAGAGCGCGGTGAGGGCTTGGGAGGATTGGAAATTTGCGAGGGGCCCTGCGGGTCCGAGGTCGCGCTGGGGCGTGGGAGCTTCGAGGCGTTCGCGGAGCTCGGCGCGCTCGGCGTCGAGGCGGTTGGCGGCGATGTTGATGCGCTGGAGTTCGGCGAGGAGGAACTCTTCTTCCTTGACTTCGTCGAGTGGGCGGCTCATGAGGGCAAGCGCGATCCTCTTGCGCACGTGTTCTGAGTCGGGGTTGTAGCTGTGCAGCACCTCGAGGAGCTCGAATTCGCTGGATTCCATGGCTTCGGGCGGTCGGTGGAGTTTCAGCGTCGTCTCCCACACAAAGTAGTAGCGCGCTTTGAGATCTTCGATGGAGCGAGGATCGCGGGGCAAGTTGGAGTTGTAAGGGAGAGTAGAGAGAGCATCAGTTGGATTCTCGAGCGTGTTTTCCCCCGCGGGCACGGCGTCGTCGGTGGGCTCAGCCTTTGTGGATTGGAATTCGTAGCGGTCATGGATGACGGGCCATCGCAGGTAGAAGTCCTTAGCCAGTTCGAGGAGGTAGTCTGTCTCCTCACGGCTCCACTCATTGCTCCGGAGGTGTGTCTCGTACTCTTCATCGGTGTAGGAGGGGACCGTCACATCGACATTGAATCGCGCGTACTCGTAGTTCGTCTCGAGCTGTGGTGACTGGTTATCCACATCCTCCATTGCAGTGTCCCCGCCATTTTCAATATTTGGGCGTGCCGTGGGTTTGCGCCTCCAATGCTTGAGGACGAGGCCGTCGCTGCGGGCTGGGTTCGTGAAAGGTTGTTGTATCCTACGTTTGATTCAATTAGCACCCATAGCCAAGCGCAAGTAGAATGCGGATTTCGTACCATGGTCTCACTGGCCCCAGGTTCGCCCGCTTGGCTCGGTATGTCTTCTTCTCTTCGTAAACGGCTACCGGGGGAGGGCGTTCGCCGTAGAGTGCTGCGACTTCGCGGTTCACGCCATCTGCATAAAATCATGGCAGTCAGTATAGTGTCCTCCAAAGTTCAGGTACAGCAGTGAACATACGCAGCTTCTTCGTTGGTCCAGCAGTCTTCGCGCGCTTCTTGGGTGCGGGCGTGTCTCCGCCGCCAGGTAGGCCTATAATATCTTGGATGTCCCTCCGAGTCGTCATGTTGAATCGGGGGGCATAAGGGACTCCTGGATGGTGGGTGAGGTCTAGGAGGAGGATGGCGCGTGGCGCATGTGATGGAATTTCGGCGAGGTTGCTGTTTCGCGATGGAACTTTGGTGATAGATTGCGGCGGCGTCACGTGCCTCGAAGCCGATGATCCAAATTCTTCATCACCTCGCGCTGCTAATGGATACATCAACAGCGTAACATGCACACATCTGTTCGTACTACTAGTATCTCCAAGGCTTGGGTGTTTCGATTCGGATTAAGATGGGGAGGTTGAGATTGGACGAATGGTACCTGGCATTCTAGGGCTTTTGATTGAGCACCAAGGATACCCATAACTATGTTTGTTACAACGAAGTATCTGGACCAACATCTGCGCACAACTATTCGTATTGCCCGCTATAGGTCTTTAAAGTAAAGGTCAGTGCACCTACGCAAACACCTCGAGATGAAGTATCTCCCATTCAGCACTCGCCATTCTTTGCCAAAGTCGTCGGAACTAGTACCTCATCAGCGATCTGAGCTTTATCTGAGATATTTGAGAGGTCATTTGTCGACCTCACCTCATTCCTCGGGATCTTTTCTTAATACATTCATCCGAAATTCGATGGTCTCAGATATCAAGGTTGTCCCACGGTTCACATATTCTAGAAGATGATCCACGCACGGGAAAATCTCTTTGAAGCGAGCGCACACTTCTCAACTGCATCTCTCATTTCTTCCATTTCTTCATGCTTGCCAACCTCGCTAGCAGCACTTCAAATAATTTTCGGCATCACAAGGGATATACCTTTGATAGAAGGGATATACCTTTGATAGACCTAATAGCTTTCCGGGCTACTTCAGACAGTGGCAAATGTAGAGTCAAGGCTCCACGCAGCGTACAAATGGCTTCTCCGCAGGACTCGCAAGCACCGCCAAATGAACACCTGACTTCGCAACTTGGATTAGGCTCCGCTATCCCTGGTAGTGGTCACTTCCGATTTAAAGACCTTCCACTAGAGATTCGCAACGAAGTCTACAAGCTAGCCATCGGCACCGACAAGTCCTTCACAACGACACGTTGCAACACAGACCCAAATCGATGGGCCATCTTCCGCGTCGACCGACAGCTCAATCAAGAGGCGACAGCCTTATTCAGTGACTACGCCCGCATCGGTATGCCGATAGTTGTGGGCTATCTAAATAGCCTCTACGAATACTGGACGATACCTCAGCTCAGAGTAGCCGAATTATTCTGCCGGCACATCACGTTACAGCTCAGCTTGAACAGCTTGAATTTCACTAGCGTTTTCGAAGCGCTCGAAAGAAAGCTGCGTCATGCCATTCTACCAACATATAATCCGCGCCCAGGAACTCACTGTGTGAAACGCTGGATTACGATCGAGATTGACGAGATGTTTTGGTGGTTTGTGGCCAGCTCGTTGAGGGGCGGGGTAGCAGCCAAAAACATGATAGAGAGCTGGGAGCGTTGCATGCAACTGATGAAGCGCGGGAATCCGGATTACGACTTCGTCTGGGCAGTTAAAACAGCGCCGCTACCATGGCTAGCGGAGCCTGTAAACAGGGAGCAGTTCTCCGTGGATTGGCGGCTAGATCAAGGTCGTGCACGCCATGAATATCGCCATCTGCGCAGAGAGGTGTACGGGTGGAGTCTTCGACACGAAGGGGTCGCGGTAGGTCCAATACGGAAGATAGACACAGGGTCACCTCAAAAGCTCTGGAAGCCAAGTTGCGCTTTGGTGTGCCAAAAGTTTTTTTGAGCAACGAGTTCGAGGTGCGGACGCTGGTGGAAACGATCATAGCGTCCTGCGAAAAGAACGGGATAGCATACGAGGTTGGCATTGCACAGAGCCTTCCGCTTCTGAACAGCCGCCCAGAAACCGCAGTAGAAGCGAAATGGTTTCACGCGATGTTGGCGAATGGCGACACCTATCAGATGATACTACGGAGCCCGGTCACCTTCAGACTTATGACTTATTACTATAAGCTTCTCCGAGGGTGTAGAATTGCTTGCTGCTGCTGAGGTATCCTTATGGGGTTTCCAAATTCTAGGCGTTATATGAAAATTCACGCCGTGGAGATTAAGCAACCTTTCGGCTGACTGACTTCTTGGGCATGGGGCCGCTCCTGACAGTGGTGTTTAGCTTCCAAAAGCGGCCCTCAACCAGCGGTATATCCGTATGCCCAGACTTGTGGTCTAGTACTGTCTCTGCGCGACTGTACTATAGCACTAGAAGGAGGCAGTAGGAGGCACTGAACACCTGCATAACCTGAGCTTGCTTGATGGACTGAAACACGACGGAAATTTACACGAATGTGCCACCACATCCTACCCGAGGCGTGTTGGCACATGAAAAAAGGCTAGTTCGATTTGTACATACGGTCTTCACGCCGGTAAGCAAGAGTATCTACGCGAACTGGACTGGAGGGTAATTCTCGCGACTTCCCACATATTACCTCTAACATCAATCACATGACTGATACCTTTAGTATCCAGATCACAGCAATGCATCGTATTCACTCTACCACTCTATATATAGAATTTCAAATACTTCACCAGTCCAATCTAATAATAGTCTTTTTGACCTGAATGTCTCGTTCAATACCATAGCGAAGAAGGAAAACATCCTCTAATACCTTCTCCCTCACCCCGTGGTCTCTATCTGCTTATCTTGATAGTCCGTCGACATGTTCCGGAGGCACTGGAACCGATCCTCGGACTACTCAATTCGGAGCGAAACTCATCTGAAAGACCAGGCCTGGAAAGAAGAATCATCGTCAAAGATCTTTTCGAGCTCATCCTTCTCGTTATATACCACGCACCAGAACGCTATGTTCGATCTATCGTGCAAAAACTTGTCTATGTAATGCGAAAAGGTTTTCTCGATGTCGTCAAGGTCGGTGTAGCTTAAAAGCGGGGGATAGTAGGATCCAGGTAGTCTCGAGTCCTATACTTTAGCGCATGGAGGAGGGTGAGCTCGAACTGAATGACTGTTGAGGTGAAAGTTGGGTATCTTTTGTAGTAGTCGCTCTATATCGCGACCGGCAGCCTCGGCAGACGCGTGGGAATGAAGCGATTTTCGGTTTTAGCGAGGACAGTCTATGAGTACGATTACATGAAACGCTTGCGGGCATGTACGGAACCCACATTTCGAGCGCTTGCTGAATTTCATGAAGAGCCATGGTGGACAAGATCTTGGAAAGTATCGGAGGACAAAGACACAAAGCTTCTTTTTGGAAGCTCGAAGGTGGGGGCAGCTAGCTGAATGGAAAAGGTGCCAGCTCTTTTGGCTTCGTGGCAGTTTTATCCTATGATTGTTATCTTGAGTGCGTTGGAAAGCTCCAAGTCCTCCCGTAGGACGATTTAAGCGAAACCAGCTGGAGAAATACAGCGGGAAGACGACCAGTTGCGTTGAAGAAGACCAGATTTGTTGGTGACTCCAAGCTGCAGTGGTTCGAAGCTGCATGATCCGTGGTTGACATCGCCAAGCTTGGCATAGAGAACCACCTGAAGTGAGGAGGCAATCGTATTCTAGACCGAAGCTCATTGTATGCTTGAAACTATACCATAAGTGCGAGTAAAGATGGTATCTTGATAATGTTGAACGCTTCAGATCGGGCGGGCTGGGTTGATGGACAATGGTAAGATAGATTGATACTATTCGATAGCATTCGATTTCTGACAGCGTTGCATATATGCCACCCGAAATCAATTACGATGATCGAAAAACATGGTGAATGGCAAGTAAGCTTGACTACTGCCCCGCAGTCGTGTTGGAAGGTGTTGATGTTGCTTCAGGCTGTGAGTTGGGAGTCACGTAACCACTTGAGGCAACTTCCTTGGAACTTTTTGGGACAATAGACTCGTTTCAGCAAGTTGGGGACGCGACAATCAAGTCCTGGAGGACTGATGGATTCGAGATATAGGTACAAGTTGCACGTGACTCTCAGGAGGTGGCCGTGCACATGTGGCGCTTCCAATGTTCCATTGGAAGTGCCCGCCCATCTTCGAACCTCTTAGCTTCTTCATCACCTCACGTCGCGATCCATCTCTCCCTGGACACTGTCTATGTCCGCTGCTCTAGTTCGGTATGGCACGAATCTTCAATGAGCCACCCGCCGTCGATGACTCATTTAGCAGGTGCCGCTGCCGATACCTACGATGACTCTATTTGCTCGGGCGGGCTCAGCCTCAATGGTTTCCTACTACATAATAGACTCACTGCAACATGGAGTAGCTGCCATCAATCCACGATTCCATTGTTAAATTTCATATACTTTGATACACGCTCACCGTAGGCTTGCGTCCACTTGCCTAGCACCACTTGAGGTCCTCTGGCCCGCCATCAAACATTGGAAATCAACAACTTCGGCAAGGCTGAAAGCTCTCCCGGCCACCTCAGACAGTGTTGAACTGCCGCCTTTGGCCATGGCCTTCCGTCTCGATTCCAGAGCAACGGCCGTTGCCATCATCCCGCCAGCGCATCTCCACAGCTCCATAAACGACATTCGTAGCGTACATGACAAAGCTTACAACATCTGGCCACCCCACGTCAACATTCTCTACCCCTTCGTGGACCCAGCAAGGCTCTCGGATGCTGTGCAGCTACTTCGAAATAGCCTATTCCATGGCACAAACAACATCAGCGACATCAACGTAACTATTACCGACGCCGACTTGTTCCGACATCGCAAAAAGGCGACTGTATGGCTGAAGCCTGCGCAGCACTCGGAAGACGCATTGAGGCTGCTTAGAAAAAGGCTTACAGAGGCGCTTGGGTGTGAAGAGCGTGAGGGAACGCATGCTGGCGAATTCAGCCCTCATCTTTCAATTGGACAAGCTGCATTGAACGATGCCCTTATTGCGAACCTAATTCAGAAGGCCGCAAAGCTCGCAGGTTTGGAGTGGCAGTGCGTAAGCGCGGTTGTTTTGAAGCGTGAACCATCTGGGGAGATGACCATCGTGGAGGAACTGCCCTTTGGAGCGAAATACTCAACCTCAACACTGGAATCCAAGACCTCGACTCAAGATTTTGGATGGCGAACATGCCATTCATTCACGCCCGAGTGTGGATGGACGCGGTCGTTCTGGCACAAAAAACCCGCAGCGTCACCAGCCAGAGTGGAACCGAACACTAAAGTTACCATTTCGTCTTACAATGTCATGACAGCACCATATGCACCTCCCTTAGACCTTCGATTCCCGCTCATTATTGATGCAATCTCATCAATACCCTCTTCCTCATCAGTCAAGGTGCTTTGTCTACAGGAGGTCAGCGCGGACATGTTACCGCTGCTGCTTTCTGACCATTTCATTCAAAGGTCATACCCGTATTCGACCCACCATCCCTCGACGCGCCTTCTGAGTCAGCGCAACCTAGTCACTCTAGCATCAGTGCCGTTTACGCACCACGTTCTTCAATTTGCGGAACACCACAAATCCGCATCAGTTGCCGATTTTGGCAATCTCGGTATTCAAGTCGCAAACATACACCTAACAAGCGCGTTGACAGACAAATCAGTCCTGGCGAAAAGGAGCCAAATGGACCTGTTGACGAGATTCCTCGCCCGAGATACCAGTGGAAAGGAGGTCTTTGTTGTTGGAGACTTCAATCTTACGACATCAGCGAAAACGATTAAGACGGCTCTTGACGAACGTTTCATCACCCGGAAGACCGCCCGGGTGTTGCAAGGCGTCATCGACACTAGCTTGTGGATCGACGTGTTTGAAAATGTTAGTGCGCCGGCATTGAAAGATGGCTCTGATGCCGATACGGAAGGACAAGGGGGCGCTACTTTCGACCGAATGACAAACAGGCTTGCTGCGATGTCTGAAGGGCTCATCGACAACCGACCACAGCGCTATGACAGAATACTTTTTCGCAAAGGCGGACGTTCGCAGGCGGAAAACTTCCTCATATTTGGACTCCCAGCTGACGACGAAACCTGCGCCAGTGATCATTACGGAATCACGACAACGGTCAGTGTACGGCCTATCCAAGCCGGATCTGAACGTGTGCCAGGTACGGTTGCAACAGATGGAGACGGAACTCTACCACAAAACAGTCGCATTGATGATCGGCAAGCTGTCGAGAACCCCGTCGCTGAATATCGGAGTTTTCAAAGACCCCGACCCTCCACGTCATCGTCAAGCTCCGAGAGGCCTGTAGTCAGTCTCCGAAAGCTTCCTTCCGCACAAGATGTCATATCTCGTATCCGCTGGGATCCGTCATTGTCTGCCTCTGAGTTTGTGGTAGGGTACTCAGACCGTTTTGCCGGCGTGAAAGAAATCAATTTGGTAAAATGGAAGATGGAAACTACGCATCTAGAGTTCATCCCCATGCACCGTGTGATGTGGATAAAAAGGAAAGGGGATGGTGGGGAGAAGGTGTGGAATCGGGTTGAGAGGACGATGACACTAGGTGTGGAATGACACCCTCGACAGTAGTACAGTGACAGGTCATAAGCCTCTGCACACGTGTTTACCGCTGCTTGTGGTACCCTCATGGGCTTTCAAAAACCTGGGCACGATATCAGGTTTCAAGCAGTGCAAATGAAAGTGCCTCGTGACTAAGTGGCTGCTTACTAGCTGGGCTGCTTCTTACAGTGGTGTCGAGTGAGCAAAATCAGAGCTAAGCAATGATAAGTCTGAGTGCCCAGACTTCTGACGTAGCACTGTATTTTGGTGTAATTACTCAAAAAGCAGGCCGAATTGGTAAATTGAGGTACCTCAAGCAGTCGTCAGGGAGTATGTCAAAACATTTAGCGATGCACTGTAGCAGCGCCAGGACTACTTAAAAGAATTGCAATCAAGCGCCCCAACCGGAAAGCTCCATAGAAAGCAAATTCTTCTCCACAATCTCACTTTTCCTCCTCAGCAACTCCTCAACATCTCAATTGACCGAAAGCAACCTCCCGCGCAGGAAATCCGCCTCAGGCGTGGCAGTTAGCCAGACACAAAAGCCTCCCGGCAGTGCTTCACCCCGTTAGCTTCTACAACCTTAAATGAACCCAGTTCAGCGAAAGATAAGGAAAGAACATAACATTCTAGCATCATCCAACTGCAGCGTCCCCGCTTTATCACTCATCGCCATCGCCACATTTCCCGGGTGAATCGTGAACACGCGCAGCCTGGGCCCCATCTCAGCATCCAGATACGCGGCTATCTTCCGTGTCGTCAACTTTGACGAAGAGTACGCGGACCCGTATCCCGGAGGGATATGTGCCGCAATTGTTGCCACGTTTGTGAAGGTTGGCGGCTGTGCCCCTTCGGCGACTGGGTTGAGGTCGTGGTGGACGAAGGACTGCATGCAGTTCAGCGTGCCCTTCACTTTGGTCTCGAAACTACGCCACCACTCCTCCGCGTCGGCATTCTCGATGGTGCTCATGCGATGGTGCTCATGTAGAGATCGCCAGCGTTCGCGACGAAGACGTCGACGCCACCAAACTCCTCTCGCACACTCTTCACAGCATTGGACAGCACGTCCGCATCGCGAATGTCAGCGACGAAAGATCTGGTCGCTGTCACATGCCCAGAGGCTGTTGCTGCCGTAGAGATCAGGGTGGAGACGGTTCGGCCGAGGATGATCACGGCGCGGGCACCTGCGGCGGCGAAGGCGATGGCAATGGCTTTTTCAATGCCGGATCCACCGCCGGTTATAAGAATGGTCTTGTTGGCTGCGGAGAGGACGGGGTTGGTAGGGGAGATGGACGGGTAAGCGGTGGAGTGAAAGGGGGTGGTGAAGGTTGGGAAGGGGAAGGCCATTAGAAGGGTTCAGTGGGGGTGCGCGTGGGAATGGACAGAGAGAGTCCTTCCGACTAGCTTCTTATACTTCTTCATTGCGATGGCCCCTACTGCTTGGGCAGTGGTCTGGCTAAATATAATCCTCTACATTGATCCGGTAGTTGACTCCAACTTAGTGGAAGGAAATGCTCTAACTAGTTTAAGAGATACTTGCGGGGTTCATAAAGGCCTGTAGGGTGTTGAAGGACCGCATAAAAAGCCATTTCCGCGGATTTACGGGGCTGTGAACGGGTTTAGACGTTGAAAAGTAGTATCTAACGATCCTATTGAAGAGTCGGAAATTTCGGGTCCTTGCCTGCGCAGGCTTCCCCATGTCGTAGGATTCTGATATGTAATCCTAGCTTATGCTTCAGAGCTGGCGGTCCCGCAACGTACTGAAGCGAGGTGAGATTCTGATAGCTGTCTATTCTATTTCATAAGGCCTCTTGGCACACTATCTTAAGCATAGGCGTTTAAATGACGCTAGCGACTCAATTTATTGGCAGCGTCCGACCTACCTAGACTGCCGATTAAAACGGCCCTAACGCGACTTAATAGAATTACACCATCATATGTCTAATTTGCGAGCTAATCTGAATCCAGGCACCGGACGATTGGTAGCCAGCCTTGCCTAATGAGTTATACAGCCTACGAGCCAGACACTTGAGTTTTGCCCCACTTCTCTATCCTTTTGAGTGTAGGAGTCGACTAGCGTGCTAAGCTAGGCCTATGAGTCTGCAAAAGAATCACGTTGTAACATCCAGCTTCGTCCTCTAAAAGAATCTTGGATAAGATGATTGCTTTCCCTTGCATTTTCTTTTCAATAACGCCTACGTTTTGATTTACTCTTGACTTCCGACTTACACCCTTTAGTACGAACTCAGCCTAGAGGACCCCTCACCGCAAATAGAAGGACGCAGAATCGTGTTTCACAGCATCGACATCGTGTGTGTTGTATGCCACATTATATTCCTTATACTGAACACGATTTCAGGGCAAAGAAGGAAAGTTAATGGTGCCCAGAGATCCGTTGCGGCTATTTACGAAGCAGGTGCAGACTTACCATCCTCCCATGCCGTATCTCGTGTAGATAAACCGGATTCACGTAACTCAACCGTCCTATGGAGGAGCAGTGCGCTAGTGGATTCCATGAGCTTCTTCTATGATCCGGAGGTGACGGAACTTGACTCTGTTGTAGACGGGGGAGGAATGTTCCACCTGTTCTCGATTACCCTGGTGAAACCTGACTGAACTCTCCGATGAGCCTCTCTAACCCGCTCCTCCGGTATTCCTGCGCTACACACGAACTACTCACAGATTCAAAGGCTTACCTTATACGCTGCCTGCATCTAAAACGCCTTGCACATTGGAATCCCTGCTTTCTTGTGCAGACTGAAGGGACCATCTCGTGATGGTACTGGGATACGCAGATCACGGCCTTCGTTAGCAAATATGATTAGGCCAGGAAACTGATGATTGCCGATGAAGGTGGCATCTGGAGACTTCATTTCAAAAGAGATGGGGCGAATAAAAAAACGGGGACGTTAAGGTTAAGCCAGTCGCTTGAGCGATCGGTGGATTGCTTTTGTGTCCGATCTTGTCACATTCACTCTATTCATGTCATTCCACAAGACGAAGGTTAAGCATTCAGCGCCAACCATGCGTTCTGCATTCACTGTCAGCACTTTCAATTTTGCTTATTCCATATAGACTGTGGCCGCTGTGCGGGTCAACCTTCATCACCAGGCACCATGTCGCGGGAAAGCCTTGATGGCCTTCCTGATGAGCTCACACTCGAGATCGGCGACTACTTGAAGTCGAGCCAAGCATCGCTCGCCTGCTTGATTCGAGCCAGCCGAAATCATCATAGGATCCTATAGGAGGAACTTCACAAAGTCGCTATTGCAGACGTCGGTGGACAGACAGCCGTGGTAGCAGCGATCCGAGCAGCTGACCTTCGGAAGCTTCAGTATCTACTCTCTGACGGCGCCGACGGTTGGGTGAAGGGTGAGAAATGGTGGGCCTTACTCAGCTTGTCCGAGTGCTACGCTGATCATCTGAAGCGGCGTTCGACGGGAAACCCGACAGATCGCGTTGCGTTGGCTCGAATCACCATCCTTTCCCGTCGATGGCGATCGTATCGGTCCGGATCCTCATCTTGCGACCCCCTTCCGAATTTCAGTCCAACGCCGCCACTTCGAGCTTGCTAAACTCTTCGCGGAGCGTGGTGCCGACATCAATGCCCGCGCACATGACCAGGGATCTGTACCCGAGGAATGTCTCTTTCCCCCATGGCTTGCACCGGCGACTCGGGACTTCTGGTGGTGGGCAATTCGACAAGGACTTGATATGCTCAGCACTAAAAATCCGAAAGTGGATGACTGGAAAATGCCACAGCTTCTTCGGAGTCGGCGTCCCTACCAGCACATTAGTCCAGCAGGGCGACTGCTCTGGTACCTGGCAATGGATATCAAGACCCAAAACCTCTCTCAGAAGAATGATCATTTTCTACGATTCTTGGTCAATCACCTCGACGGAAAAGAGTACCACAACGACGTTCGCCAGATCCTGAAGCACCTCGAGACGACTTACACCTCTCTGCCTGAAGAGAAGCAGCGGAGGTGCAGGAGGACGGATGGAGAGGACGGTATTGACCAAAACTATGCCCCCGGTGAATTTGAGGACATCGAAATGCAGGACTCCAAATTGGAGAATCTTCACATTAGCAAGCGCAAGCGAGGCGAAGACGACGATTCGAACTCGAAGCGAATCAAGACCTAGGGTCGGAGTCGCGATACACAACATCAGACGGTGCCGTCGGAACTGTCCCATCGAGTTTACCGATCGACAAAAGGCTCAGCAGACTGCATATTCGGACTTCTGAAAGTGGACGGAGGGACTTCAGACACTGGCAGCTAGGTGCCTGATGATACGTTAGCAGGTGTTGGTCGACGAGACTGGGCCCCTTACGGGATTTTCGATTATCGTGCTTCAATGAGCGGCTACGGGAATCGGCGCGATGTCCAATCTCGGAAGAAATGATTGTGCTTTTGTTCATTAGGTTGGGTTATAGGCGGGCTCTAGGTAGAGCTATATGACAATAGTATAATTCCCATTGCGTTTCGAACTTCCGGAGAGGACTTTACCCGTGGCTTTCGCGTAGTGCAAGTTTCTCGTTCCTCGAAATTTGCCCCACTTCCACCTAACTAGTTAGGTGGCCGCCATTTTAGTGCACCGGCCACCTCAACGAATTATGATAATATACATTCACTATTCTACAGCCCTCCTAGGCCCCCTAGGCACTACAATCCCGTGCGCCTTGTTGTATTCACGTACAGCCTTCCGAGCGGCTACATCCTTAGCTAATTGCTGCCTCTTAATCTTATTAGATGCCCTCTTTTCTAGCCTCTCCAGCTTGTCACGAGCATCACGTAGCTTAGTCAATTCACTATTCTTTACTGCCTCCCTTTCTTGTTGGGCATACAACACCCCCCCCCCCCCGTCTGAAGTGATATCCAAGAGTCCTTCTTGTTGTCTTCTCTCTTCCTAGCAGCAGCTGTTTGGCGCTCCAAATCACGATGTGCGGCGTCGCTAGCATGTTCAATTGCTATAGATCCGCGCATGTACTTGTAGTAGTATATCTTATGCATCTTATTATCAGATTTGTATGCCAGACAGTTGGCTATCTTAGCAAGCATCCTAGCATTGCTTGGTGTCAAAATAGGCGGCGTTGTAGGCACTCCTGATGCTGCTGGTGCAGGTGCAGGTGTTGCCGGTCGGTCAGGTGAAGGAAGCCGTATTTGTGAGATAACAATCTCTGGATTAAATGGAATAAGGCCTGATTTCCTCTATACGCTTATAATTATGCTGTGCTTAAATGTTATTATTCTAAAGCGGTGAATTGCTTGTAAAAACTCTATTTTATTGAAATCTATGCACCCGTTTCTATACGCTCGAGCTACTTCCTTGCTATACCAATGCTTGTATAGTTGAAACACTACAATATTAAGCGGCTGGCAGATATATATTGTATGAGGAATTATAGTAAAAAGGATAATATAATGCTTATTGCAGTACTTAATAAATTGCCTTATAAAATGGCTTGTATAGCCATCTAATATTAAGAGCCGATTTTTACTAAGCTGACGCTTCCTGGAAAACAATTTAAAGTGCTTTGCCCGCTGGAGAAGCAGCTTATTATTAATATATGTAGTGTCGCTCACGCCTACTAAGTAGTTGCCTGGTAGTTCCTCCGTGGTATTGGTAAGCTATTGCTTTTGGATGGTTTTGCCTGCCAAAAGGATAAGCGGCGGCAGCACCTCTCCATTGCCAGAGATGCATTTACTAACCGTAGCTGATTCGCGGTTGGTATCCTTTGCAGCGGTGATTTGAATGCTCTTGGATATTGTGATAACCTTCTCCTTCTTGCCTATGCCTAGGCGCACGCCTGTCTTATTATAGTTATACTGGTCTCTTGGTTGTATGCTATACAGGCCTACGGTATTATTATAGTCCTTATACTAACGCAACAGCACTTTTAGGTCCTCTGCTGCCTGCCTTTTAAGGTTCTTAAGATTCTCAGTGCGCAGGTTGAATTCCAGGTGCCGCAGGAGGAAACGGCGTGTCCAATGCTCGCCGCAGAGGGGGGGGTTGCCTGTGCCGGTATGGCGGCCGGCCAAAATTGAATTGCACTCCCACTCCAATTCTGATGTAGTAGCACGCATTCCTAATTTAATCAAGTTGTCTTAGCTAGATTAGAAGGCCCTCTTCCTTATAAGGATACAGCAATAGGTTGTGTGGAATGCGTTCATTCCGTGGTGGAAGGCCTCGGGCACGATTTGTGACGCGTGAGTATTTGGCGCCATAATGGGCAGCAGCTTTTCGTAGGGAGGGGAATGTATTGTTGTGGAAGGCTGCCAATGCATCCTGCACGCGCATTTCTTCTTATTTGTAGGTCAAATCCATGATGTTAATGGAGCAATCACGGTGTCAAATAATTTATGTACAATTGACGCGTTGAGGTGGCCGGTGCACTGAGATGGCGGCCACCTAACTAGTTAGGTGGAAGTGGGGCAAATTTCGAGGAACGAGAAACTTGCACTACGCGAAAGCCACGGGTACTCCATGGTTAACTGAAATGAGATACGGTCGTAGCTGACATAAGATTTTCCTGTTGGGATATTGTGAACTGCCAATGTGACGACTTCACTATCTCTCAGATCTATCCACCCTCTAGGATTTGATAGTCGCATTCCCATTTCACTCGAATTAATATACCATGCAAACAAATTCCACGTAAAATATTTGAGCTAGTCACGTGATGCATACTCCGCCTCGCTCTTTTGAAAATCTCCTTCTCCATCCATCGAAACTCTGAAAGATCGCCACATCCTATTTTCAATCTTGGCCGGCATCATTTACTATCCGAACGCTCGAAACTCAAAGGTTTCACCGTCTAAATGATGAAATCTATGATGTCCCCAATTCTCCTCACTATTCCTTCTTCTTGATCGTCAAGAACGGCATCGATCAGATCAGCAATCTCATCAGAAATCTGCCTCGCAAGCTCCTCGCCAATAACTCTCTCGTCATACATGAGAGTGATCTTGTGCTGGTTTCCTGGCGCCTTCGACAACTCAACAACTTACGCGTACGGCTGATCCATGCGGACCTTCGACTCGGCCAGGACCAGCCATCGAAAGGCTGCATTGGGGTTGCCCTTCGCCGCAACCTCGAAAGGCTGCGATAAGAACAAAATCTGATTTCCCGCATCCTTTCGAGACACATTTGCCGCGTCGTAGATGTCATCCAATCCCACGTTGCCGTACTCCGTCATAGCCCAAAAGTCGTCTTGGGCCTGCTCGAGGAATTTTTTCACAGTAGTCGAATGATCGACGGTAGCGACCACCGGAAGGAAGTTGGCAAGAGTTCCGTTGATGTTTTGGGGGTCGGGCAGGGTAACATTCCGCCCACTCACGAGATAGTCGAAACTTGTGCTGGTATTGCGAGTGGCGCGTGACAACCACAGCTGAAAGGCGCCTTGGAAGATGATGGACGGGGTGACACCCAAGAGCTTCGCCTTGGTCTCGATGTCAGGTATTTCCAGCAATCGTCTCAATGAAGCCCTAGCCATCGGTGCCGAAGTGGATACCCATCCAGCAGGCGAGCATTTGGTTGGTTTGTGGGCCATTTTACCCTTCCAGTAGCTCAGAGACCTAACCTTGTCGGACTGAAAATTGTGGAAAGCAAAGTCTTTGAACTGTCCGTGGCGAGGTATTGCCTGGTCCTGAAGGATAGTTCGGAAGTGATCGTCAAAAACCCGTAAGAGTGTGCCATCATACACGGCGTGGTCCATCTTGATGGCGAGATCCCAAGAATTGTCCGGGTGGTCCAAGATCGCGTACTTGATGAAAGGCTTCCCTGCGGCGAATGGCTGCTTCCAAAACTCGTCAATGATGGTCACGGCTTCGGCATCACCAGAATGGTTGAACTTCACAAGATTGAGCTCAGAGCTCTTCAACACCACTCCGACCCACCCCTTCGCTACTAACTTGATCCAGACGGTTCGGAGGATGTCGTTGGCTTTGCTCAGCTTTGTTGTTGCTCGGATCCACCGCTCCTGGTCTACTCCAGCGGACATGTGTCGGACTGTCTGGAGAACCCACATCTGCTCCGGACGGTTGCCTTGGTTGAGAAATTCAGCCTGACCTGGCGGGCACGGAAAGACGTATTCAACGTCTTCCTCCCAGGAGAGGCCCATAGCCTGGATGGCATCTTTGCCCTCTTGGACGACTTCAAAGACACATTGAGCTATGACCTCCGCTTTCTCGACCTCTTGCATTGCCCCTGCGAGGTCTTTCAGCTTCGAGAACTTGAGGATGCTGGGAACACTCAGTCTAAAGCCGGCATGCCGAGCCGTACTAGCCAAGCTAATTGCAGAAATGGAATCCCCCCCAAGAGCCAGAAAGTTAGCTTCACGACCGATTTGTGTAGCTGGGACGTGAAAGAGTCCCGCCCACATCCTCTCCAGCGCTCGCTCCATAGGTGTCTCGGCAGCTATCACAGCACCATGCTCTCCAGCCATCTCTAGAGCATATCCATTGATGGCCATGCCACCAAGTTCCTCAACAACTCCTTTCAGCGCTTTCCTGTCGACTTTGTGGGAAGCCATTCGTGGGAAGTCCCCCATAGGAATAACGACTTTAGGAACCATGTATGTTGCCAGGCCATCCAGCTGGTCCCTCAATGCACGCAGATGCTCACGGTTGTTTTCTGCCGGCTGAACTTGCGCACGACCATTCACTTCGAACACACACAACGCTACCAGCTGTGCCTTGCTCGCGACATTGACTAGCAATACTACGACGTCTATCACCAAGCTAGTTCGCCTAATGGCATGTTCGATTTCACCAAGCTCAATTCGGTGGCCGTTGATCTTGACTTGATTATCCTTCCGGCCGAGACACTCGATCTCGCCCCCGGGAAGCCATCGCGCCAGGTCACCGGTTCGATAGATGCGGACTTCCAGCGCAATGCTGTCTCTGAACGCGACCGCCGTGAGATCATCGCGGTTCATGTAGCCGGCGGTGACTTGCGGCCCTGCTATGCACAACTCCCCAGACGCCCCGTACGGTCGCAGCTCCTCGCCATCCGGGTCGACAATAAATGCCATGACGGTTGGGAATGGCGCCCCGATGTTCGTAACTCGGCTTCCCTCGCGGACTGACTTGGCCGTGACGAGGATGGATGTCTCTGTAGGACCATAAAGATTCAGTATCTGGCACCGGGACCGCCATGCCTCGAGCACGCTGTGTGTAAGAGGCTCTCCACCTGACAAGAGCTTCTCAAAAGTCGGGACTTGCTCTGGTCCGAAGAGGTTGGCAACCGTAGGCATGAGAAGTGCCTTCTGGACACGCATGACGTTGATGCATGATGTGATATCGAACATCAAACGCTCCATAGGCGCCATGCAGAGCGTGCCGCCTGTGCTGAGAGTCGTGAAAAATATCCAGCACCGACGCATAAAAGACATAGTTGGAAAATTGCAGCGTCCGCCATCCGCCTTCGTGTTGGCCTTCTACATCTGCCATACTAGCTATTGCCGTCGCAACGGTATGATGCGGTACCTTGACGCCTTTCGGCTGTCCTGTACTTCCTGAAGTGTATATGACGTAGGCAAGGTGTTGAGGTGTTGTTGCTACTAAGGGCTTCTCTGTGGGCCGTGAGGAGAAGGCTGCACGTTCGAATACCACCGTCTGAAGGTCCTCAACATATGAACACTCTGCGGATTGCGACGCGAGTGGTGTACACTGGGATGCCGCCGTCTGAAGGTCCTCAGTATGTGAAACGAGTCCGACATACGCTTCGTGGATGATCATGACTCTCGTGTTGTAGTTTTGGATGATGAACCTGTTTCGCTCGGGAGGATGCTCTGGATTCAGGGGAACATAGGCACCGCTGGCTTTCAGCACTCCCAGAATGGATATGATGGTAGCAACCGACTTGTCAAGTATCAGCGCCACAACGTCACCGGGAATGACGCCGTGCTCTATCAAGAGATGAGCCAACTGATTCGCGAGGCTGTTGAGCACGGCATATGTCACATCCCGCGTGGCGTCCCAGTCAATAGCTACCATGTTGGGACTGAGATTAGCGTGCCGCTCGAACTCTGCATGGAGCATCTGTGCCTCAGGTGTGCGTAAAGTATGCCTACTGGAAAGCGTGTCGGATAGGTAGCTCCGTTCCGCATCACCAAGGATATCTAAGGTCGACACTCGCGATTCTGGTTCCTCAAGCATTGTCGTGACGATTTTGACGAACGAGTCACAGATGAAATCCAGGCGTCTCGATTCCATGTCGCTTGAAAGCCGGATATTGGTACCAACCTTGCCTTCTTCCACCTCAAGGAGCGTGAAGTCAGAGCCCCAGATTGGCCGGTCACCGTATCTCCTGAAGACTTTCTGAGCATCATCGCTGGCTTCGTTGCTGACTAAGATATTGACGATAGTGTCGAAACAGCCAGGCTGGAGATTCCCAGATCGCAAGGCTTCTTGCATTCCATACTGGGAGTGTTTCGTCATGCGAGCGAATCCAGTCATGGATGCCTTCGCTAGCCGAATGAGGGATTGATCAGTTTCGATCTGGATCCGCTGTGGCACAGTCACCATCGTTGGCCCGTCTATGCTCTGAACGTCCAGCACTGGGACTTCTCTGCCGGATACGGTGGCAGCGAAGGTAATATCACTGTTGCCAAGGTGGCGAGAAAGCAGTATAGCCCAGGCGCTGTAGACGATTGCTCCCAGGGATACGCCCAGGAGCTTCGCCTTCTCGACAAGGCTAATACTAAGATCCTTGGAGATATTGCTGGTTTGCTTGGACACCCCCACCACCCTCTGAGGCACCTCTTGCGGTGGCGTCCCAGGTGAAATGAAAGAGTCACAAGGCAAAGATATAGGGGCAAAATTGAGGCAGGTTTTTTGAGCGCCTCGGAGATATGATGCCTAGAATTGGCCATCACTGACGCTGTCTCGATCAACCAAATACCTGACAAAGTGCCTGAATTTGGGTCTCCTTGGGATCTTCTTTCCCAAATATGCCGCTGCAACATCCTCATATAGGAACCAGTGGGACCTGAAGTCAAAGAGACTATGGTGCATGGTGACCACGAGGTATTTCCCAGAGATGAAACCCACTCGAAACAGCGGCCCTGATATAGGCATCTCCAATTGGCGGTCCCTGTCCATATACTCTTCGAGGGAGCATTGGACTTCGCTCCATGGGAGATCGAGATCGAGGCGCACAAACTGGATGAATGGCTTTCGGTCTGCAACGAAACCTGTTCTGAGAATATCGCGTTCCTCAAAGACCTGTTGGAAGCTCTGTCTCATCCGCTCTGTGTTCATGCCAGTCGCATTCCAGACTCGACGGTATGTGCATGCATCTGTTTCTCCGTTCAGTGTAGTTAGGAGGCCGGCCTGTAGAGAGGTCGCAGGGTAGGCATCTTCTATGTTGAGATGTTGGCGGAGGTCATCAAGTACCCCTGAGTCCTCGATGAGCGAGAAAGGTTCAGCAACATCAGCGTGGTCCACGGAGACGATCTTGGCAGTCGATGCTACTTCCTCAAGAGATTCGTCACTTATAAAGCTGCTGAACTCGACCACGATACCTTCACTGCGAAGCTTGGCCACGGCTTGTATGGCGATAATCGAGTTTCCACCGAGCATGAGTAGAGAATGATGCCGTCTGATGACGAGGTAATCAATGCCCAGCACATCAGCCCAGGCCCGAGCAATTGGAAGCTGCAGGGAGTCTAAAACCTCCTCTTCCACCCCTGGACGCGCCAAAAGCTCTGCAAAACCAGCGGTTCCACGCTTGATCGCCATGGTTTGGATTGCGTCGAAGTTGACCTTCCCGCTTGCGGTTGTGGGGATCTCTTCGAGTGGTAGCCACAACGTTGGGACCATGTAGGCTGGGAGCGTTGCACGCATATGGCGTAGCAGCAGGGGCACAGCATCGCTCCAGCCAAGCCCATTGTGGAGCACCACAGCCGCCACTAAGGCAAGATGGCCATCCACTGTAGTTCCTACCGAAGCACATGAAACGACGGCGGAGTGTGTCCTAAGCACACCATCAACTTCGGTCGGGTCGACTCTCTGCCCATTGACCTTGATCTGCAGATCTAGACGGCCCAGCAGCTCCATTGAGCCATCTTAGAGCTGCCTCGCTCGGTCTGCCGTTCTATAAAGCTTGCCTTGCCCAAAGGGGTTGTCCACAAACTTTGCAGCGGTTAGCTCAGGCAGATTTAGGTATCCAGCGGCTAATTGAGGGCCGGCTAAGCAGAGTTCGCCAGCCACGCCCACAGGAGCTAGATGTAGGTTCCCTGGAACTATTACGTAGGCCATTGTAGTATCATTCGGAGTGCCCACAACACAGGGGCTGCTGTCAACGGCGAGTGTGCGACCAAAGTTCAACTGTGTACACTCGCTCAGTCCGTAAGTGTTTCGCAACTTGACGTTCGGGATGCCAGCCCAGATACGGACCAACGATTCCGGGATATGCTCACCAACGAGGGTGATTAGTCGGACACTCCGTATATCTGATGGCTTGAGAAGCGTGAGGGCTGACGGCGTGATTCCCAGTGCATCGATCTGGTTGCGGTCGATAACGCCAGCTAGATCGGTGCTTAGGCTGTTCTTGCTTGCCGTTAGTAGCGTCCCACCATGGATCAATGTTGACAGCATCGTCCTCTGTGCGGCTGAGAAAGTCGGATTGTAAAAGAGAAGCCATCGCGAGAGACCAGAGAGAGCATAATGGACTATTCCATTTGCCGCCGCTCCATGGGTCAGCACCGCCCCTTTGGGCTTTCCAGTAGATCCAGAGGTGTAGACGATGTAACACCTATCTTCCGGCATGATACTGGCCCGCGTTTGCTGTTTCTCGATCACGGACTGAGACACCGTAAGCTGGCTGAACCAAGATGGGGAGAAGGCTGGAGCAAAACCCGTCGAAGGCCACAAGCCTGAGTGGATTGCCGAAAGCGCGGGACGGAAGAAGTATGCGAAGGAAGCTTTCGCTCGCGCGCGTCTGCCTCAGCAGACAGACATAGAAGTCCTCAGCATCCCTGAAGCCCGCCCAGAAACGATTCGGAGTATCCAAAGCGTGGGTGGCGTTTGAGCAAATAGGATCAATCACAGCTGGATTACTACAGCAACGTTGTTGAAGTCCGAAGAAGGCAAAATCGTATCAAACATGTCCTCTGTCCGCGAGAGCTTATCGATACTTGACCATGCGACCATCGTCGGGCCATCATGCATGCCATCGTTATTTTCCGTTATCATTCTTTCTGTCGTGCTGATTCCCATAATGAGCCTTGCCGAGTCACCATGCCAGATAATGACTTCATGAATTGACTCCTGTAGGTAGCCTCCGGAGCATTCACTACTTCGGCTTCATTTTGATCTTGACGCCATCGAACGTGCCCTCTTCTCTCTTCAAGCTCGTTCCTCAGAACGAACTCCTGGTATGTTCCTTCCTGACCCTCTTCTTTCCGTACTCCGCGACCGGTCACATCCTCTTCATGCTCATGCTTGGCTCTTTCCTGACCCATGTACCGGTACGTACTCCAAGCCCAGACCTCCCACCTTCTGAGCCTGCTGCCTGAGACGCTTCTCGCGTATCTTGTGGCGGCGAGCCGTGCCCTTCACGGACTACCGCGACGAAAATAGATGTAGTTCATTCTCTTCTTGATTCGGACCGGCATGTCGTTCCCGCTGCTGGCAACGCGAAATGACATCGAATTGTCGTCCAAAATTAGCACTTAGCGACTTTGTCGACGTAGCCCAGACATCAGCTCCTGCAGATCCAGAGCGGCTCGAGTTTCGGGCCTTTCTCATCCAGATTTGCCTCACGGCCCTCCCCCGCTAGCTAACTTTCGATCTTGAATCCCCTCGCTACCATCACGGCCACTACAATACGCTACTACACACGAGGAAGACAAGGTGAAGCTCTTTGGCGAAAACGTATTTCGGGGATCTAGTAGAAAATGATCCACTGACAACAGGAAAATTGAAGAAGCTGCGCTAAATAGTTAGCAGATTGAATAATAAGTAAAGAAAAAACGAAAGCTTTAGCGCATCTCCAATCTCTTTGTCGTCTTGACTACTCCAAGGAACGTTGAAGAGATCTTCGAAGGCTATACGCTCTTGATCGTGGTTTATTCGGAGATACCGGAGCTAGCTTGATAAACCTAATCTCCATCTAATGTCCGTAAGCAACCAGACATTCCATATTTGCTATTCCTAGTCAATCGCTGCTTTGAAATGACAACTGGAAAGCATTGACAAACTCATCGCTTGGCGTTGTTAAAAAGAGTGCGATCGAGCGCGGTCACTTAGGCACACAAAGACCACATACAACGCCCTCATCTTCAGAAAACCACTTTTGGTCACGTATCATATACAAAACTATGTCGAGACCACTCGTCCTAGTCACCGGAGCTACAGGCCATATCGGCTTCGCAATTCTAGCATTGCTCCTCAAGAAAGGCTATCGAACACGCGTCGCTAGCCGGAAGCTTTCAAGTGCGGAAAAGCTAAAAGATCTACCCAGCTTGGAACCATACGTCAATTCAATCTCTTTTATTGAGGTCCCTGACTTCACGGCTGACGGGGCATTCGATGAGGCCGTCAAGGACGTCGACTACATTCAACACATCGCCTCACCTATTCCTGATGGAGCCACATCTGGCGAGATATCCGACGCTCTCTCTGAATTCATCAACCCCGCCGTTAAGGGTAACCTGGCCATCCTTCAAGCTGCCACGAAATCTCCGAGTGTCAAGCGCATCATCATCACCTCGTCCACTGAGATCCTAGACCCAAAAGAAGGCGCAACGACCATGGGCCCGGACGACGTGCCCGGTCCCGTCCCACTCGACGAAGTCAAAGGTACCACGAACCAGCATTTTGCGTATCGTCAGTCTAAGAGACACTCCGGTGCGGCTGTTGAGACTTTCATCAAGGAGAAAAAACCACATTTCGATGTCCTCAGTATTCTTCCATCCTTCGTGCAGGGTCGTAATGAGCCAGTCACCACCATTCATGACTTGCTCAGCCGTCCTACGTCAAATTATGTGATGATCGACCAGGTTCTAGGGAAAAAGTCGGAGAGGCCCTCACCTATCGATCTCGTGTTCTTGGATGATGTGGCGCTAACGCATGTTGCGGCCATGGAGTCCAGGAAAGTCAAGAGTGGTGGGAGGTTCATCGCAGCGTATACCCGTCCTATACCTTGGGAGGAGGTCGATCCAATTGTAGAGAGATTATTCCCTGAAGAGGTGAAGTCCGGATTGTTGCCGCTTGGTGGGAAGCATCCGGGGGTGGGGAGGGCGAAGGACGGGTTTGATAGCAGTAAGACCACAGAAATTTTGGGAGTGGAGTTTCGTGGTCTCGAGGATATGGTGCAGAGCTTGATCGGGCAGCTTGTAGAGTTGAAGAAGAAGGATAAGGAGAACTGAGGGATTCACAATGGCAAGGCGTAGAGTACATCACGTCGACTCAAATACACATGCCCCAGAGGTAGCATTTGGTCCTACCGCCGTTCGCAGCGTTATGGCACTGTTCCTCCAGTGCAACGCATTCGGCGATCGAATGAACTTGCTCTTTACGAGCTGCGCAAACGGTGAATAGCAATTTCAGCATGCTATCCAACTACTCTACGAGTGATTCATTGGCCTAAGGTAGGATCCCGCAGAGTACAAAGCTCCTCAGGCGCATTTTTAGTCCTATTTCTTTGCCGCCATGGCATGTTCATCCAGCCAACTCTGCCTCAGTGCTTCTCAGGCCTTCACCCTCGCCTCCCACTCCTTATTCCAGACCTCCATCTCCTTCAACTTCCCCTTCGCCCGCGCCAGGTCCTTTGTGCACTCGCTCCCCTGCGACACCATCTCCACCGCCTCCATCCTCGAACTCTCCGCTTCGCACCACTTGAACGCTTCCTCCGCTTCCTCAAACAATGTGACCGCCTCCTGTTGCAACGGCAAGGCGTATTGTATCTCCGCAAGAGCAGCACGTCCCAACTTAATGCATTTGAGCCACTCTTGCGCCATGCCCTGGCACTCCTTTGCAACTTCTTCACGTGACTATCGACGGAAGGAACGCCGATATTCTTTAGCCGCTTTCCAAAGCTGGACTGGAGCGACTACTTCGGCGTGGCGGGCGTTTTCTTTTGCGTATATGTCACCGAACTTGGAGGCCGCCAGGAGGTTCCTAGCTTTGGATGCACCTTTGGTGGCACAGTTGCGACGGGGAAAGTAGCGTGGGTTGCTCCCGTAGGACCTCGAGACCCGCGCATGAGGCGTGGAGCTCATGTCCTTGGGCATTTCGCGAGGGTGGAGCCAGACCGTGCGAGTTTGAGGATCGCATAGCATTTGGTATGCCGCTTCGACTTCTTCAAAGATCTCTATCTTAGCAGCGAGTTCGATTGGATCCTGATCATCTTGGTACACATCAGGATGATATTCCAGAGCCAGACGACGGTATGCAGAGTCGATGACAGCTTGGTCTGCGTCGGGCTGGATACTAAGAATGGCGAGTGGGTTCAGTCTTATTAGTGCCATGCGAAAGGTAGTAATCGGTAATATGGTGGTGGGTTAGTGGGTAAGATTTTACATTGCGCACTACTACTAGTATTTAAGATATCTACCTAGTACTTTACTATAAAACCTATTTTTATACTCTATATACTATATAGTTACTAATTATATAATTAAATTCCTTAATTACTACCTATTTATTAAGTTTTTTAAATACTAGTAATTAAGTTTTTACTACTAGTATTTAAGTTTCTACTACTAGGAATTTTTTCTACTACTAGTATTTAAGTTTTTATATCTAGTATTTAAGTTTTTATAGCTAGTATTTAACTTTTTTACTACTTATAATAGGGGAAATCTTACTAAACTTTTTTAATTTTAAGTAGTAGTTAAGAAATACTAACTAGTAATAGAAAATATTTACTTAGTTTTAAAAAAAGTTTATTTAGCTATAAAGGAATTAAACTAGTAATAAAGAAATTTATTTAATATATAAAAAAAACTTAATAGTTATATACTTTTTAAATCTAATAAAGTATTAGTATATAGTTAGGGTTAGTTAATAGTTAGTAGCTTATAATTAGTAGTTAGTAGTTAGTAGTTAATAGTTAGTAGCTTATAATTAGTAGTTAGTAGTTAGTAGTTAGTAGTTAGTAGTTAGTAGTTAGTAGTTAGTAGTTAGTAGTTAGTAGTTAGTAGTTAGTAGTTAGTAGTTAGTAATTAGTAGTTAGTAGTTCTAAAAAAAATATAGAAGTATAATAGTATAGATTAAAACTATATCTAAACTATATACTAATTTATAGGTTTTTTAGTTTAATATAATAGAAATTTTAAACCTTTAATATTCTAAGTAAAAAAATCCCCTTAGAACTCCTAATACCTTATATAAAAAAAACCCTAATACTTTATATAACTAGAAAACTTTAAACTTTTATTTTATTATAAATAACGTGCAATATAAGCGAGCCGGCCACCTAAGCAAGCCGGCTACCTTATTAACTTTTAATAGCTTTAAACGTAGATTGCTCTATAACGCTAATAGATATTAACTTAATTTAACTTATAGTCTATTCTATAATAACTTCCTTATCTTTTTAACATATATAAGTATTATATCCTATCTCGCCGCAGCGCCTATAGCGCGCTTGCTGCCGTGCACTTCCACCTGGGCGCCTTCTATTTTAACGCATTTCGCCCTTAATTTATTTATTAGCTTCCTTTTAAGCAATTATATTAGACCCCTATACCTTTATTAGGACTTTTTACCTCTAAATTTGCTTTTTTTTGCGCTCTCTATACTTTATAGCGGCCTTATTCGCCTTTTAAAGGCTTATAACCTAATCGCGTAATAATACTGCCCTATATATCTATATTTTAGCGCCTTTAATAAGCGAATTAAGCAACTTAAGAATTGTAGTAAAAGAGCTATTTTAATATATTTAAATGCAATTATACGTTAAAGCTAATTAAAAGCCTAGCTTAAAAGTATTACTTAGTATTTTTAATTCCTATTAAGCTTCTACTATAGCAAAAGGCGACGGCGTATAAAGTATAATATTAAGCTTTAAAAGTACTGCCTCTAGATTAAGCGGTATAAGGCCGGCGCCTTAAAAGCTTGCGCAAATATTACTCTTTATAAATAAGTTATTAAATACTACTTTAAAAGCTAGTAGGAACTTAAGCTTTATAATATAGTTAATATAGTTACGCGCTAGATCCTTAATTTAGCGACCGTACGCTTTTTTTAACAGCGTAAAACAGCCTATATTAAGCGGCTGCTATATCTACTTATAGCTTAGTAGTATTATAGTAAATCGGCTATAAGCTATTCTTGCACTTTACTATTAGTATATACTAGTTATACTGCTCTAGGATCTAAAAAGTAGGCCTTATTAGGTATTACTAGAATTTATCTTTAAATTTATAAAAAAGTTCCTTAGGGTAAAAAATATATAAGTTCTATAAGTTTTTAAGTTTAGCTAATATCTATATATTTCTAAGAAAATGCTAACTTTAGCAAGGAATACTTTCCCTTTCCCTAAAATTATATTTAATAAGTTTTTTATCTATAGTTTATATATCTTCCTTTTTAGAATACTTTTCTATAATAGCGCGTTTATAGTATATAATCTAATATCTAAAAAAAAGTTAAGTAGGCTTTTTATTCTACTAGGGCGCAATAAGCTATTATTACGCCTTAATAGGAAATTAGATATTATTCTAGTACTTTAGCAACCTATAAAAACCCTAAATAGCTAAACTATTTTTCCTAACTAGCTTTTTTAGTACTCTACGTTGCTGCCCTAAATTAAAATACTAGGCGAAATTACAGGGTTTACCTAAATTACCTAACCCTATTTATTAAAATATAATAGAGGAAAGGCCTTTAATAAAAATAGTAAGCTTAGCCTAAGTAATTATTAGTAAAACGTAATATTAATATAATATATAGGCAATATTAGTAAGGCTATACAAAATTTTATAATAACGCACTATAATATCCGAATATTTCTAAAATACTATTTTTTATAATATATTATAGTAGATATATAAGCTATTATATAAGGTATTAAGCCCTAAAATATATTAATATAAGTATTTTATACTAATATATTCTATAAGCGAGCCGTCTACCTAAGTAAGCCGTCTACTTTATTATAAAAACCTGCCTTAAACGTTAATTACTCTATAACGCTAATAGATATTAACTATATATAACTTATAGCCTAATCTATAGCAACCTTTATATCGTTTTTACACGTATAAATATTATACCCTAACTCGCTGCAGCGCCTATAGCGCCGCACGATTCTATTAAAGCCTGCTTTACTTTACTACTTTTTACTTTAAGCGTTCTTTTTAAGCCGTTAAGCAGCTATTTAAAAGCCTGCTTTTATTATTAAAGTTCCTTCCCTTTAAATACGCTTTTTTTTGCGCGCCTTGCGCTTTATAGCGGCTTTATTTACCTTTTAAAGGCTAGTAACAGTATCGCGCAGTAGTGCAGCTTAATATATTATACTTTTAGCACCTTTAGAAAGGCTATTAAGCGAGTTAAAAATAGCTATAGGCGAGCTATTTTAATATATTTAAATGCGCTTATAAATTAAAGCTAATTAAGAGCCTAGCTTAAAAGTATTGCTTAGTATTTTTAATTCCTATAGAGCCTCTACAGCAGCAGGCGAAGGCAACAGCGTACAGAGCCTAATATTAAGCTTTAATAGCACTACTTCTAAATTAAGTAGTATAAGGCCTGCGCCTTAAAAGCCTGTGTAAATATTGCTTTTTATAATTAAGCTATAGAAAGCTGCTTTAAATACTAGCAGGAACTTTAGCTTAGTAATATAGTTAATATAGTAGCGCACTAAGTCCTTAATTTAGCGCCTATACGCCTTTTTTATTAGCGTAAAGTAGCTAATATTAAGCGGCTATAGCAGGTGCAATAAATACGCTAGTATATAGAGAGTAATAATATTATTTTCCTTATAAATCTATTGGAATTTAAGTAAGATATAGCTTTTATAGCTATTAATAATTAGCAGCCGGTGCGTGCCTATTATGCGATCTTTTATATGCGTATTAAAATAGTATAGCCAGGTAATACTAAGCTTATTTATTATCTAGCTATTATTACTTACTACTATAACCTAATCTAGTAGTATATTATTGCCCTTATACTATATAAAAAGGTAGTATATACCTATAAAGATAATAAATAGTAGAATAGCCTATCTACAGGTATTAATACCTTAGATTATTATTATCTATTCGCGATTGCCTAGCTGTATAGATTTTGGACGATTACAGCGCTTAGAGCCTGTTATAACTACGCCTATTAAAATAACATCTATTTAGAAGCCGGCTTTATTAAAGTTATATATATTTTTATCTAGAATACTATACTTTGCTTTTATATTGCGTATAAGCTTAAACTAATTACTAATAGCTTTTAGATCCTTATATAGAGCTTTTTAACGGTTATACTTTCGATTAAATTATATTTTAAGCTTAGGTGTTCGCTTAATAAAGTTCTCTAGCTAGTTTTTGCTAACTTAGCCGGCGGCGCGCTTAGTAAGCAATTTATTGGCCATCTCTTATATAGTATATAAGCTAGGCGGAAATCCTTATAAATCTAGGTTAAGTATATATTAAGTAATAACTAATTCCTCTAGCTTTAAAAGCTTCTTTAAATTAGGCTTAGAATCGCGTTATAGGGTTATTCTAGCGCGTCGATTTTAAAGTATACTTCTAGGGACGTTATATATTATAATAGCGCGCCGTTCGCTTATAAATTGCTGCCGATTAATTGCTATAATAGCTATATATATTCGACCTTTATTTTATATTAATTGTATGTTATATTATCGACGTATAGTAGTTAGAAGTTAACGCGTTGCGTTTTTATAATAAAGTAGACGGCTTACTTAGGTAAACGGCTCGCTTATAGAATACGTTATAAGTCGCTTAATTAATTTTTAACAGCTATAATAGCTTACTCCGGAATAATCTATATTAGTAAACAATTATCCTAAAGTTTTTTACCTGCTCTAATAATAAAAGCAACTTAAGTATAACCTCTAAAATTCTATAAAGTATCTAAAGTATAAAAAGCTTAATTATAAAATTAACTAGAAAAGGCAGCGCTAGCAAGATGCCCTTTTTTAGGATATTAAGGAACGCTAGAAGTATAAGCAACCTATATATAATATTAAGCTACAGCTTACTAGTATTAAAAGTAAAAATAAGGTTATTATAGTATAGCCTTAATATACTATACTCCTAGTATAGAGAAAGCTAGCTAATACTATTATAGCCCTGCCGGAAGTTACTCTAGAAGCAGAAATATACCGGTATAATAGAGCTATTTAAGCTGTTATAGAATATTATAGGGTTAAAAAGGGTAAAATACACCCTATTTAACTCTAATAATTAAGCGGTTATATTATATAAAATAAGAGCAAATATAATACCTAGCTAGACTTATTTATATAAGCGCTAGAAGCAGCTAAGGTGTCTATATATAAGGACCTGAGACCGAGAATATATTTTAGGGCGCTGCTAAATATACACCCTATATTTACTCGGTGTACACCCCTTTTCTACTCCGTATACACCCTTCTTACGTCTAATCTTCTAATTGGTCCGGAGGGCTCGGAGGAAGCTCCGGCGCTTAATTCTCACGCGCATCTATATAAAATAGGAAGGCTGTACAGCCTTACTATTTTATTGTATATTCTTACCGTTTCCGTAAGGCTATATATATAGGCCAGCTACACGTAAGGCCTTACGTAAGGCCGTACGTGAGGCCGTACGTAAGGCCGTACATAAGGCTACTTATAGCAAGGCTGTGCAGTATACCCGTTTTACTATATATACTTCCCGTTTCCTATAGTGTATATAGGCCGTTGTATTGCTACCTACGTGCCTACGTGCCTATAAGTATACTAAAACAGTTAAATCCTTACCTTATTACGGCCTCTCTGCATTAAACCTGGCCCCCCTACATCGCCGCCGCGCCTTCCTAGCTATCCTAATCTATTAACCCCTCTATATACTGCTCGTATAATGCTATCTAACGTTAGAGCTCCTTATAAGGAAGCAGCGCTGGCGCTGCCTAAGGCTAAGGAGCTAGCTAAGGCTAAAGAGCTAGCTAAGGCTCAGGATAAGCGCTATTATAATGCTGCGCAGCCCCTTTCCGTAGTGCTGCCTTCTTTCTAGGTGCCTTATCCTTTGCACCAGGCGGCCGGCCACGCTTCTTAGGTGCAGCAGTAGATGCAGTAGTAGGTGCGGGCGTAGGTGCGGCAGTAGGGGGGGGCCTAGGTATTACTGCATGCTCAAACTCGGGCGGATTAGTAAGCAAATCGTCGAATTCCGTGATAGCTGGTGTAGCGGCCGACTAAGGAGCACTCTAAGCGACAGGAGCTGGACGGGGGGCTATAAAAATAGGCGGTCCTAGCGGTGGAACTGTCGGCGTGCGTCCTGTAGGTATACCTATAGGTCTAGCTGCCGCACCCGTGCCCGTAGCAATCTTAAATCTTAATAGCTCTCGCTGCGTATTGTTGTACGTATAATAGCCTTTCCTCGCAATAGTAGGCCGGCCGCGCCGGCGCTTAATAACAGCAGGATCCTCTACATCCTTAAAAGGCCTAAAAGGAATAGCTAGCTAATGTTCTCCTAGCCGAATAAACCACTAATAGTAATCTATCTCTTCCGGTTATATATAGAGCACCGGATCTAGCCGATTTGCAAGCGCTTAGTGTAGAGGATTATACAGTTTATGCGCACACAGAATGCTATAGATAGACTTAAACGTTTAAGTATAATTAAGTGGGTTATATTTATTTAATTTAGCCTTTTAGAGCTGCTTTTTAAGGAGAACAAGCGCCTGCAGCGTCACCTTTTAATATAGGTTACAGAATTCGGGTTTTTTAATATTATGCGGAGTATAGGCGTAATATCTAGCTATTTTATCTTTAAACTTAGACCTGGAGTTAAGGATAAAGTTCTGTATATTAAGGAGAACGTCGAATAGATAGCCAGTTAACACCTAAAGGAAGCCTTTAAGTAGGCCGTGCAAGCCCTTATTTCGCGATATAACTCTGTAAGAAATTGAATTAGCATTATATATTTCTGCTACTTCCTTATTTCTTAGTTATTCTTTAAGCTATACTTTTATCCTTTTTAGCGCTGCCTATTTAGCACGTATATAGACCCCGTGCAAAGTTTAGGCATTAAATTTAGATATTTTAGTGTTAAGAAAAATCACTTATATAGTACTAAAGTGCCGCACCTTACAGGTGTAGCAGGTGGCCTAATTCCACCTATATAGCTACTACTTATTCTCTATATATATTACTAGGTTAGGGCGCTCTTTATAGTTGTTAAGTAGCTTTTTCCAAGCCTTATTAAATTAAGCTATAACTTCCAGCTTTATCGTGGCGGTTTAACAGGTAAGGAACTGCCCCCTTTTCTCCTGTTCCTTCTTCTAAATAGCTTCCTTCTCTTTATCTAATATAGGCGCAGGTAGCGCGCTGCCTGCAGCGTATATAGGTTCCTTCTTATATACCTTAGCTAGTTTAGTAATAATATTCTTTTTAATATGCTATATATAGAGGAGGCGCGCGACCGTAGGCTATTATTAATATAGTGCGTTCCTTAGAGCTTATTCTTTATCTGTTAAAAAAACGCGTGGAATAAAAGAATAGCGCTTAAAGAGCTTAAAAAGCTGCAGTACTGCCTAGTTATAGTTCGCCTCCTTTTCTTTTAGCAGGAAATAATAGGCAATTTCAAAGTTATTACTAGTATACGTAACGCCGGTAATATACAGGAAGAGTATACTAAATCTATTAGTTTTATAGGTGCAATCTAATAGAATAACATTGTGATTAGCCTATAGGATCTCGATAGAATCCGGATAGGTAAAAAAAAGGTGTTTAATTCGGTTCTGCTTATCTTTTATAAAGTTGTATATATACTTCCTATTACAGCCGTTAGGTGCCGGGAATATAGAGGTTTCTAACGTATAGAGAAGCGCCTGGATAGGCGTAAGGCCGCCGAGAAGCTTATTCCTATACCGGGTGCGCTTATTAGTAATATTATGCGCCGTAATAGTAACCCCTTTCTTTAACAGCTTTATATACATTTTATTAGGCTTCGTTCCGCTTAATATATCTATTTAAATAAGGGCATTTATAGATACCGAGCGCTTCCTATTATAGGCGACTGCTGTAGGTTTAAGCATAGTATTATAATTGTTATAAGCTTCCTCCACCGTCTTCTATAGCTAAACACGTAAGCTATTAACTCTAGGAGGCTGCCGAGTAAGCGTACCGCTTATTTTATAGTCTACTTTATTAGTAGATATACTGCGCACGCGTGTATAAGACTCTCTAGTACCTCTAAAGCAGTATTAGTACTATATTTTCCTTATTTCCTTCGTCTTTCTATCTGGTTTTAAACGGAACTTAATAAGCCTGTAGCCCTGCGCCTTTATATGCTTTCTAAGCACTTTCTTAGCTTTATCTAGCGTATAGTAGAACCGTGGCGGTAGTAGTTTAAGGGCTATAGTAAGTGTATTAAGGAAGTTAAGGATTAGAATATAATACTTTATAGCCACGCCGCACTTAGAGAGAGTATTTAGAATTAGTAAAAAACGTAAGCAAGCGAATTAGAGGCCCCGGAGCACTTCTCCGGACCAATTAGAAGATTAGACGTAAAAAGGGTATATATAGAGTAGAAAAGGGGTGTACACCGAGTAAATATAGGGTGTATATTTAGCAGCGCCTATATTTTAGTTGCCTGGGTAATAAAAATCTACCTATAGAACTGCGTATATACTTATTTTATACCTTAGGCGATTTTAGTAAATATTTTAAAAAAAAGCATCTAGTAAATACTAAAAAAGGAGATTCTTTTAGATATAATTTCTGCTAGGTTAACCTAGATAATAAAATATACTAGTAGTAATATACTTATAAAGTCTATAATACTATCTTAAATACTATATAAATCTGCGCGGATATACCTCTAAATATAAGTAGTATAATAGTAGTAATAAATTAGCTTTAGTTACCCTTAATAAGTATTCTCTATAATATATTTCTATAATAGGTGTTTTATATACTAATAATAGTTAAAGGCTATTTACAGGCTTTATAGTATACGCGTTTAAAAAAAAGGTAGGGCTTTAAGCGCACTAGTAAGTATATTATTTATCGCCTAAACTTATCTATTTAACAGGCCTTTACTATAAATTAGAACTCTCTATACCCTTTTTATTATAAGTAATTACTAGTGCAATTGCTATATTTAAAGGGTACTAAATAGTTAAACCCCTATACTACAGTTATCTATAGTTACTACTTTAGGATATTTTATACTATTATATTTTAAAAAACGTGGATTTACTTGCAGGCTTCCGTGGAATTATATTATTATAACGACGATGTATCGCATACGAGCACTAGATAAGCAGGTATTAAAAACGATTTGGATAGCTACGTACAGCTATTATAATAGCTTAAGAAAATTAGCAAAAAGTTAGAAACAGGCAGGATAGAGGCAGATCTATATACAGGATATAGCGCACGCAAAGTTTACTAGTATACTTAGCAGGCAGCTGTACTCGCAGTATAGCGGTATATTGCGGTTAATACTATAATAGTACCCCCCCTCTAGAAGGCGCCTATAGCGGCGCAGAAAGCTATTAAGTGCGTGTTTTTAGCGGTAGTCTTTATACAGGCGGGATAGAAAGCAGAGGCGGAAGAAAAAGCAGATGCGGATATAGGTATAGTAGAGACTTATTAGATAGACGGATAAACAAACGGACGGATAGATAGGTAGATAGACAGGCGGACGGAATAAGTGCTGGTAATAAGGCTTAAGTTAGTACCCCCTAGGCAGTAGTAAAAGTATCGACTAAACTAGACTAGAACTAGTAATAGAACTTAAGCTAGTGCCTTTCTAGGCTATAGCAGGAGTATTAACTAGACTAGTACTAGAATAAAGGCTAGAGCAATAGCTAGTGCAGTAGAGCAAAAAGCTTTATCTATTTCTAGGTAATATATATAGCAGGAAGCTAGGTCTAAAGCGTGTAATGCGCACAGTAGGATCTAGATTTATTAATAATACTATCGATAAGTATCTAGGTTTAGACTAGGTCTAAAGCGTATAATACGTATAGTATAATATAAATCTAGGTCTAGACTAGAGCTAGAATAAAGGCTAGAGTAATAGCTAGTACTATAAAGTAAAAAGCTTTATCTATTTCTAGGCAATATATAGCAGGAACTTAGGTCTAGAGTAGCAGTATAGTGCTAGTAATTAGGGTCTAGTTCTAGGGTGGCAGTATAGTACTAGTAATCGGAATCCGGGTCTAGAATAGCAGTATAGTACTAGTAATTAGGGTCTAGTTCTAGAGTAGCAGTATAGTACTAGTAATTAGAATCCGGGTTTAGGGTGGCAGTATAGTACTAGTAATTAGAATCCGGGTTTAGGGTGGTAATATAGTGCTAGCAATCGGATCGGAGAATAGAATTAGGATAGAGAATAGACGTATACTATTAAAGTAAGGCAGACTAGAGTAGGCTAGCTAGTAGAAGAATATTATAGTAGTTCCTACTGCACTTACTATATAAGTAGAAATAGGACTAATAGGTCGGCTATTATAGGCGTAGGCTGGAGGGAAAAAAAGAGGAAAAAAAAGTTTAGGTCTAGATCCGTTAAAAACGCTGCGTGGAGCTCCGCAACAGCTTTACGCTGTTGTTAACGGGTGTCGGGCTGGGCGGCTAATTCTAATATTACGACGACGATATATCGCATATAAGCACTAGATAAGCAGGCATTAAAAACGATCTAGATAGCTATATATAGCTGTTATAATAGCTTAAAAGAATTGGTAAAAAGTTAAAGGCAGGCAGGATAGAGGCAGATCTATATACAGGATATAGCGCACGCAAAGTTTGCTAGTATGCTTAGCAGGCAGCTGTGCTCGCAGTATAGCAGTGTGTCGCGGTTAATACCGTGATATATATAAACAGGAGATTTTCCGGCACTTAGGTAAGCTAGGGTAGTATAAGCTAGAAAATTATATAAGTAAATTAAGCGTAAAAAAAGTAGTATATTTATAATTTATAATTTGCTTATAAGCGCGTTGTAATAGTACTAGTCTATATAATAAACCTCTAATAAAGTAAGCGTAGAGTTAGTATATATTTCCGAATTTTTTAATATTTATATTAAAACCCTTAATACTAAAAGCTATTCCTATAAAACCCTTATATTTACTAAAGATTATTCCCTCTCTATATTTTTACTTAGCTAACTATTCCTTTATAAGTTAGATAACGTTTAATTCCCTTTACTATAAGGCTAATACAACCGCTTTAAATAAAAAAGGCTTTTCTACTAGTCTACTTTAACTACCTCCAGCACTTATTAATATTATATAACTTTACCTATAATAATAGCGCGCTAAGGCCGGTTATATAAATAGGGTATTTAGGGCACTTTCCTATACTTCCTATGCAGCAGTACAACGCTAAGCTTTTCTAAGAATAGTACTAGCAGTAATTAGCTAGACGGTGTTTATTATAAATAAAACTGTAGGAATATAATATAGCGGTCCTCTAAAAAGTTAGTATTAATTAGTAAGATAATTTTTCCTTTTTTTTTATAATCTACAACCCGAAATTTAAATATTTTCTACTAAAGGCTGGAATTAGAGACGTAGTTAAAGCTAGGCAAGCCTTTTTTTACTATATTAGACGGACTGCTAAGCCTCTTATACTTACGCTAGGAAAATTTCCAGTTCCTATTTAAACGTCCTAATATTATTAGGGGTAAAAATATTATAGATACTAACTTTATTAATTAAGTTGTCTATAACCTAGTCTATTTTCTTTTCTATTTTCTCCTTTTATTCCTTAGGAAATATTAACAAAAGTATACCTTAAGTAAAAAACTTTTTCCTATTTTTAATAACCGCTTAGTAGCGCAGAAGGTTTTAAAGTCTATTACTTTTATCTAATAAATATATAGGCTGGAATATATACCTATTAACTAGCCTTATAAGGTTTCTAAAAACTATTATAATCTGTATTTCCTTTATAATATTAGAGTTTAATTGCGGAAGCGGTATTTTGCGTTTAAAGACAGTATTTTTATATAACTTACCCTAATAGTTCTATATACTAAATAAAAATATAGATATAAAAAAGCGTTAGATAAGTATACCTTAATATATATTTATAATATATTATATAGATCTACTGTAGCGTTTTAGCGTATATATCTGCTAGCGTTTTTTATTAATTTCTTAACTGCCTAGAAAAAGTCTAGATTTAGTCGCAATTTATATAATCTAATTAAGGCGGAAAAACTATTTAGCTTATAGATACTTACTATTAGCTATTATTATATAAGTAAAAGGGTTTTCTATTTAAAGACTGCTATATATATAGGATAAGTATATTAAACTAAAGGATTAAGTTTTAGTAGCAGTAGCTACTAAAAGGTCTACTTTACTGCTAAAGAGTTAGTTCTTCTTTATACTTTATATTACGGTCTCGGGCGGCAGGATTGCCCTAGCTAGCTCGGGCAGGTAGATAGAAGTAATAACTAAATTTACTACGTGTTCTATAATATATAGCAGGCAGGCAGGTTAAATAATAAGACGTAGCTTAAGAAGCTATAAAAAGGCAGGGCGGCAGTTAGCAGGTATACTCCTGCTAAGGCTTATATAGGCCCTTATAATAAGCCCTTATAATAAGGCCTCTTACCGGGTCCTAATATTATATATTACGCTGTATAGCAAGCTTTACTATTTAAGCCGTAATAGTACTTCCCTTTTTACGGCCGAACTCTGTTAAGGCCTAAAAACCGGGCTTTTTAAGGTAATAGTAATAGAATAACCGGATAGCTTCCTTAGTATATTCTAGATAGTTAGCAGGCTTTTCTATAACTTTATTATATCCGGTCCACTTTACCGTGTACTTTAGGCAGGGGCGGCTATAACTGTAACGCTCCTATTAAAAGTCGATAACTTTTTTAACTTCCTATTCTTCTAAGCCTTTAACTTTAACTAGCAGTAGTAGTTCTTAATACTAGCCGGGCAGCGGATTATTCGCAGCAGGTTTTAGTAAACTAATATAGAAGATATTATAGTTATATATACTCTTTAGTAAGGTTAGGCGGTATATATAAAAGCTAATAACCTTTTCTACGCGGAATAGTTTAAAATTCTTCTAATCCAGCTTCTTTTAGGGGCGGAGGGTTTTAATATTTTTAGTATTTAACTATACTAAGTTGTTAACTTAATAGTTATAAGCAGGGCAATAGTTATAGTTTATATTATCCTTATATTAGGTATAGAAGGCAGTAAGTTTAGACTTTAAATATTCTAGAATTTCTTCTATACGCTTAGTAAAGCGCTTAGTATTTTTAGTAAGCAGGCGGGTTAATAGTTTAACCGGCTTAAAACCTAGATATAGGTAGAAGCCGTAGTTTATAAAAAAGGGGGAAATATAGGTGCTTTCGGAATTTATAGTATTAATTAACAGTTTAGCTAAAGGCAGCTATTTAGCTTAGTTATTCTGTAAATAGAATATATATACTTATAAGTACTATTCTAGAATAGTATTAGCTCTTTTAGTCTAGTTATTAGTTTTAGAATAGTATATAGTTAATAGTAGGCAGTTAATTTTTAGGCGGCTAGTTAGGTGTCTCTAGAATTTAGCTATAAACTAGGGCTCTTAGTTAGATATAATAGAGGCAGGCAGGCTGTATAGTTTCTAGATATTCTTTAGGAAAAGTTTTATAATATCTTCCGCGTTGCAGGTTCCTTTACAGGTAAGGAAGTGTTTTATTTTAGTTAGGCGGTCTACTATAACAAGGATTATATTATACTTTCCGCTATATAGTAGGTGTATAATAAAATATATTAATATATTACGCTAGGCTTTCTTAGGAATAGGCAGCGGCTTTAGAATACCCTAGTAGGCTTTTTATAATAGAGTAGTTCTTTTATATATCTAATAGTTCCTAACCTAATAGTCTATATAAGGTAGTATTCCAGGCTAGTAGTAACTGCGGGCTATTAGGCTGTATATTTTAGATCTTCTAAAGTAGCCGGTAATAGTGTTCCTATAGTATATACGCAGAAGTTCTACCTTTAGTTTATTATAGTCGGGTATATATAGGTAGTTCTAATAGTATAGATATTTACTTTTCTTTTAGTATTTAGCTAATATAAGCTTTATATAATAGCAGTATTCTTTTTCTAAGGCTTTTAGAACTAATAGCAGGATAGAGTTTTTTTTATATACTGTTTTTAGCAGGGCGGCAATTATAGAGGGTAGTTCTATATTTTCCTTAGTTTCTTATTTATCTTGCGGGGCGTTGTCCAGGGGAGTTAGTAATAAGCCTTCTTACCGGGTTCTTACGGGTGCTAGAGCTATTATTTTAGCTTTATTCTTAAAAATTACTTTTCTTATAGTTTTCTTTTCTATTTTATTCTTAAAGTTTAATCTCTTTAGAATTATCTAGCTCTAGTAGCGGAGATATTTATCCTTTTCCTTAGGCAGGTCCTCTAACCTTCTAGTTAGAGAATCGGGCTTTACCCTAAGTTTTCTAGGTTAATATATAATCTTAAAGTTAAAATAGGACAGGAATTTAGACTAGTAGGCCTGGCGGCAGTTTAGTAGTTTTATTATTATAAAGTACTCTAGATTATAGTAGTTAGTAATAACTTTAATAGGTAAGGCGGCGCCCTTAAGCTTTAGTCTCTATTTTTTAAAGTATTAGATAATAGTAAGCAGTTCCTTATTATATATCTTATAGTTGTATTCTGTAACTAAGTACTTCTTTAAGAAAAATATAATAGGGCGCAGAATTCTATTATCTCCGTACTATAATAAAACGCTAGCTAAGATATAATTAAATATATCTATTTCTATAATAATAGGCTTATTTTAGTTAAATAGTGCCAGGATAGGTATAAAAGTAAAGGCTTCTTTTAATTTAGTAAAAGCTTTCTAACAGGCAGTATTCTATATAAAGGCAACGCCCTTCTTTATTAGGCGTACTAGCGGAGTAATAATCTTTAAGAAGTTTCTAATAAATCGGCGGTAGAAGTTTCTAAATCCTATAAAAGCTTATATATCGGTTAGGTAAGTTAGTGTCTTCTAGTCTATTATAGCTTTAATCTTCTCTAGGTCTATTTACAGGCTGTTAGCTCCTATAATAATACCTAGAAACGTTGTTTTTTTAGTAAAGAACTTATATTTCTTAATTTTTGCGTAGAGTTCTGCTTTTTATAGCAGTTTTAGCACAGTATAAACATGCTCTAGGTGTTTAGTTTAGTTCCGGCTGTAAATTAGAATATTATTTAGGTAGGCAGTATAGAAAACATTAAAATGCTCTTGCAGAGTATTATTTATAAATCGTTAGAATATTACAGGGGCTCCGGTAAGCCTAAACAGTATTACTAAGGTTTTAAACAGTTCTAGTCGGGTTTAGAATATAGTAAGCTATTTTTAACCCTTTTTTATATATAGGTTGTTAAAGGCAGATATAATATTAATTTTTATAAAGTACTTTATCCCTTTTAGGTTGCTTAAGGTTTCCTTTATTAATAGTAGCAGGTAGCAGTTTTTAACTGTTATAGTATTTAGCGCTTAGTAGTTAACGCAGAAGCAGAAGCCTTTTCTAGGCTTTTTTATAAATAATACAGGTAACGCGGCAGGTAAAAAGCTAGGGCGGATAAATCCTTTTTTTAGATTATCTGCTACCTATTCTTTTAGAGCTATTAGCTTATTATAGGATATTAAGTATAAGGGTCTAAAAAAGGGCGTTTTTCCTTTTTTTAACTTAATTTTATAGTTATACAGGCAGTACAGTAGCAGGCAGTTGGCGTTTTTAGGCGAAAAAATATTAGTAAACTTTTATAGTTCTTTAGGCAGGCGGTCTAGGTTAAAGCCCTTTTTCTTAGATAGGATATAGTTAATATTATTTAGTAATATAGAGAAGAGTTTATATCCTTTTTATAGGTAGGCGCTATATACGCGTAAGGAAACGGGTGCTATATTCTTCCTTTCTAGGTTTTTTAGTGCAGGCGGCAGGTACTCTAGGCAGTTCTTTTTTAGAATATTAGCAATTCCTTATACACGCGTTGCTTTTTACGGTATATTATAGTGTTTATAATAGTACTAGCTTATAAACTATAGTATATTATAGGACTAGTCCGGTACAGGATTATACAGGCGTAGCTATAGAATTCCTAAAATAATCGGGTAATAACTTAGTTTAGTTACCCCTATTCGAACGGTCTCTAAATATTTATTTATCCGTAATTAAACCTAAATAGTATAGATTACTTTACCTACTTTAGAATTGCCTTTATCGGCTAGTTCTAGGTAAAAAGGGTACTTAAGCGGAATTATTAGGATATAGTAATACTTTACCCAGTCTTTATTAACTAGCGCTTTCTTTTTACAGCTACTATTAATTATACTATGCGCTAGAATACTTTAGCCCTAGTATTCTAAATATATAGGTATAATTAATAGGTTAGCTCTTATAACCTATTCCTTTTTAATAGTTATCTTTTAGATAGCAGCAGCGGATACTTATATAGTGCGCGGTATATAAGCCTAGCTGCAACCTATATTAGGCTTAATCCTTTTATTAAAGTAGAAAATAGGGGAAAAGCGGGTTTTAGTAGTATCCGGGTTCTATATTTAGTAGAGGGCGGTAAGGGGCTCTAGAAGAATATATTTTTATAAATAGGGCGGGAGCGGATAAAGCGTTTATTAGGCTAAGGGTAGTTATAGATAAAGTATTTTTTAGATCTGCAATAGTAATATTCCTTTTTTTTATATTAAGTTAAGCAACCTCTTAAAAAATCTATTAGGTTTCTGGAGACTTCTATAATTCTTATAGCGCCGGACGCTTTTAGTAATAACTAGGGTATAGCAGTTTATATTCCTATAGGAACAGGTATTTCCTAACAGGTTCGATTTATATTAGTATATATTCTTAGGGTTGCGGTAGTAGATACTTTATATTATTTATAGCGGTTATTTAGGTTTTAAAGGAACTTTATAAATATATAGTACTCTCTGCTAGGGGGTTTATAGTAGAGTAGTATTTCCTTTAGTTTACGGTTAACAGCTTTTTCTAAAAAGGTTAGTAGAGCTTTCTTAGAAAGCTTTTCTTCTAAAGCTAGGCGTTGGAATTTAGTAAAAAAGACGCTAAATTCTTTATTATTCTAGCAGAGGCGGAATAGTTTAGTACAGGAGTTGTAGACTTAGTTAGGGTTTTTATATACTTGTTCTAAGAGTTCTAGAATAGCTTTAAAATCGGGTAGTTAACAGTTTCCTTTTATAATATACAGTAGGACTTAGGTATATAGGTTTCTACTTAAATAACTGTTTATATAGAATATTCGGCTTTAAAGGTTAGAAAAGCGGTTTTAGTTAATAGTTATTTTCTTATAGATTTAAAAAAGGAAGCGGCGGAGGTTTTTTTAGTTACCTATAAACTTATTAGGGTTAGGTTGTTTTTTAGAAAGCCGGGCAGGGGTGGTAGATATATTAGAAGTAGACGGAGGCGTTCGTGCTATATTAGCTGTATTTTCTTTAGTTAGTACTTATAGTATTAGGGTTTATAGGGCAGTGTAGATAGTAGGTATAGCTATATTAATTGCTCTCTATCTTTTAGTAAGGGCTAAAGCTAGTTTATTCGTAAGCTCCTTTATCTTTTTCTTCTAGTATTTACGGATAGCTTATAATTATACCTTTAGTTAGTTGCTCTATTATTTATATTCCTTAATTTCCAATTCTAGGGCTTATATACAGAGTGCGGCTTAGTAGTTTTTAGTAAGGCTTTCCTAGGCGGTATTAATATATTCGTATATTTAGCGGCAGTACTTATACTATTTATATACGTGGTTAGTAATATAGGCGGCGAATACGGATTTGCTGTCTGGCAGAACTAGGGGAAAAAAGTAGAATATTAGGTCGGCGGTGCAAGTAGATAGCTAGGTAGGTAAGAAGCTATATAATATTACAGTCTTGGGCGGCAGGATTACCCTAGCTAGCTTAGGCAGGTAGGTAGAAGTAATAACTAAATTTACTATATATTCTATAATATATAGTAGGCAAGCAGGTTAAATAATAAAACGTAGCTTAAGAAGCTATAAAAAGGCAGGGCGGTAGTTAGCAGGTATACTTCTACTAAGGCTCGCATAGGCCCTTATAATAAGGCCTTTTACCGGGTCCTAATATTACGTGTTATACTATACAGTAAGCTTCACCGTTTAAGCTATAATACGTTATATAATATAGTTCCTAGGCTAATATTATATAGGTATATTTTAAAAGTTTTTAGTTCTAGGGTTAATTTTTAAAAAATTAACTTACTAATTAAGTCTTCCTTTATACCTTTTTTATTCTAATAATTAGAGAGCAGCTATATAGCTTTATATAGCTCTAGAATTCCTATATAATTTAAAAGCAAAAAAACAGGCTATATACTATTACTAGAAAGCCTTTTATACTATATAATTACCCGGGGCCTAAAATTTAAAACTATAGAATACCTTTTAATATAAATTAGCTTCGTATAATAAGGGGAGATACTAAAAGATAGGATATTAATATATATTTTCTAGAGGAAACACTTGCCTAGTATAATAAGGTACTGTAGGTAATTAGATTTAATCTAAAGCTAGCTATATTAAAGTTAGCTAAAAAATTATATAGCTCTATTTTATAAGGTATATTTTATTAATTTAGGTTCTCTGCCTTAATTATTTCTTCTTAAATTACTAATAGAAGCGTTTTAATAGCAGGTAAAAGCTTTCTATAAAATACCTAATAAGCAGGAGCTAATAAAACTAGTTTTCTACTATACCTAATCTAAGCGCTATATAAGCAGTTAATCTATAAACGGACTCTAAACTAGAGAATTTAATTAATCCTACTCTTTTTACTTAGAAATAGCGTACCTATAGTATTTTTAATCTCTATATAAATTCCTACCTAAATTCTTATATAAATTTCTATATATATACCTTTTCTTATAAACTCTATAATAAATTCTGTTAAAGCGTTCTATAGTATAATAGGAGCCCCTTATTTAAACCTACCTAATTAGTATATATCCTGTCCTAAATATTATATTTAACAACGCCTGTATAAGGAAACTAAGTTTATCTACTTCTAATACTTAGTAACACGCTAGAAATATAGACACCGGATATACTAATAAATCTAAAGAAGGCCCTTTTTATCTCTAGGTAACTATTTAAAAGCTTATATAGCAGCTAAAACCGCTTAATAGCAGTTAATAAATACTATAAGGAAACTAAATACTGCTGTTATATAAGGATTAGTAATCTAAAAGTTCTTAATTATTATTTAAGTACTTTTTATACGATATAAGCTTACGTATATTAATAGGTTTAATTAGAAAATATTTACTAAAAGTTGCTTAATTTATAAGTGCCTTTTTATATAAAAATGCTATAATACTTATAAATATCTAGCTTAATCCAACTTTATAATATTAAACGTTCCGGTTAATAACCTAGCAGAGTATATAGACCTACTTCTTACTATTTTTATATAAGGCGAGCTAGAGGTATATATTTAGCAGGGCCTGCTTTAATACTTTACAACCTTAGTTAATTAGAATAGACCGGTTTTACTTTTTAGGTTAGACGGCTATTATATAGTAAAGGACTATATTAAAAGTAGGCTATTTTAAAAGGAGAAGGGCGGTGTAATTATAGTATATATTTACTAGGTTAATTAAAAGTAAGGACTTTTATAAGTATTAAGTATATAAAAAGGGCTATAGAAGAAACTGCAGCAGAGCTCTATATAGCTACTTCCGCTTCTATAGAAATCTATAACTACTCTACCTACTTATTTTTCTATACTGCTGCTACTTTATATACTAGGCTATTCTAGTAAACTTTAAATTTATCTAGTTTTAGTTAGTTAGCAGTTTCTAAGTACCCTTCTACTAAAGTAGCTACAGGAGATAAAAAATACTGCTATAGGAAATAGAGGATAGCTATTATAATAATAGCTATTTTCTATTTCCTGCAACTGCGTTCTCTATTTTTTATAGCTGCTTTAGAAGAAGAGTACTTAAAAACTGCTAACTAACTAAAACTAGATAAATTTTGCTTTTTTATATAAAGAAAAATTAAGCTATAGCCCTAGGTTTAAGCCCGGCTAAAGACTTCTTTTTTACTTTTTTTTTTTTTACTACTCTACTTTACTTCTATTAAAGTAACTTACTATTATCCTGCTATATATATATAGCTAGGCAGCACCTAGCTAGTACTTTACCTAGCTATATTATCCTTTCTATATCTAGGTGTTTTTTTTTTACTTTCTACCTTTTATACTAACCTTCTATACTAATAATACTAAAACCTGCAATAACTATTATATAATAGCAACTTATATAAATTTTAATACTTACTATAGCCTAGCTACTATAAATAGTATTAATAATAATAGTAGCTATAAGGTCTACTACCGCAACTATATAGCCGGCTAACCTAATTTTATACAGCAACTACCTAAATTAGGCTGCAGTTGCTTAACTTAATATAAACGCGGTTTCTAGCTTAAACGCCTATAGCAGTTTTCTAAATACTACGGCGTATAAGGCAATTAATATTTCTAATCTAGATATCGCGTATACTTTTACCTGCCTGGCTGCGACCTGCGTAAGTATTATATAGTAATTTTCCCTTTTTTATTTTTACTAATCTTTTATAAAAGTTAAAGTAAACTGCCTTTATAGTAAACTACTCTATTTATATAACTACTATTAACCCGTCTATAACTATTTATAGTTTTTCCTAGTAGCTTATATTAGAGCTCTTATAGCTAATAGGCTTTTTTTTAGCCGTTAGTTCTATACTAAAGCAGTATTTATATATATCTATAGCTTTATTAACTAGTATATTTATAAATACTATACTTAGGCCTATACTACTATAGAAAACTTTTTAACCTTTATAGGTAGTATTTTTCATTTCTTTTCTACTTTATATAGCTAACTAGCTTAAAATACGTTTCTTTTTATAGCTTTATAAATAATACTTATAGTAACTATATCTATTTTAATAGCGCTGCTAGCTATAGTATTTACTTTTCTTCTACTAACTAATAAATCCTATACGCCTAATTCTATACCTAGTACCTAAATAGGCTGCTTACTTTAGCCTTTATAAATAATACTATACTACTCTATAGCTAAAATTTACCTGCCTAAGGCTATAGTAGTAGTAGCTATAGCAGTAGTTAAGGCTATAGTACCCTAGTGTTATAGTAATAATATATCGGGTATTTAAACGCGAGATAAATAAGTATTAGATTTAAAGAAGAATAACTATATACTATTACTATAGTTGGTTATAAAATGCTAAAATACCGAATTAAATTAGGAACAGGAGCCAGGCTATATACAGAACGAGAAAAGGGGCTTATATATAGCGCGTGGCCCTAATAAAATCGGGAATTAGGTAGTAGGTGCGTAGCGCATACATGCGTATATATACGGTAATAAGGTGTTAGGGGATTAATACTTAGAGGGAGGCTATAATTAATACTATAATACCTAGTAATTACCGGAAGCTTTATAGAAAAATAAAGTAGTTATAAAAGTAGAGGTTATAGCTATAAAGGTGCTGGCGGCGGTGCTAGCGCCTAGGATTTCTATTTAATAGGTTTTATATAAGGTATAAGCCTATCTAGTATATATCTTTCTTAAATATAATAATAGTATTTTCTATTATCCTAGGCTAGAATAGCTAGCCTAGGTAATTATTAACTTTATTAGAACTATATTACTCTACTCTATAAATACTAAAAGACTCTATAACTAATTATATAGGTTAGTAGTACGGGGTTTTTAGCTTAATTTTTAATTTTCGATTTTAAATTATTGCACTTTTTATACTAATAAACTACTATAATATATCTAAAAGTACTTATATTTTATTAAAAAGCCGCTTCTTATAGTTTAATCTATACCGCCTAATAACTTAGGTTATAATAGCTATAACCTAGGATTAATAACTTATTCCTTAACCCGTCGATTAAGGCGCAACGCTTAGGCTACTTTTTATAGCTAATTAAATGCACTGTATTAGCCCCTAAGTATAAAAGCTATAGAAAAATAAAAATATTTAAATTCGTAATTTCTATATATATATTTACTTATAAAGCTAGGTAATAGTATTAAGCCGGGCTATATATTTACTCTAGCACGTGCCCTTTCTATAGAACGGAATATTATATATAAAATAGCCCTAATTTGTTTTTAGCGGCCTTTTATAGTATTTCCACTTCTTGCTATTTTTTTACTTCTTCTATATTATATTAATAGATAGCTTAGTAAAAGCTTTTTAAGCGCTAAAATAAGGCTTTAAAGTTACGTAGTGCTTAGCTAAGCAGCCGGCGCAGGTAGGTTATTTTATAAATATTTTAATATACTAATACTTATTAACTAGTTTCTAAATAAGATTTATAGGCCCCTTCGCTTTCTATATAGAATTTTACTAGCAATAGCGAATAGATATATATAGGAGCTTATTTTATAGGTTTTAATAGAATTATAGATAAGTATTTTAGCGTAATACGCGCTTGCCTAAGCCCGGCTCGGGCCTGTATAATAAGAGTATATAGCTATTACCTATAACTATATTTAATAGAAAACTCTATAATAGCTTCTATATCTTTCTATAAATACGATTTATATTATAATAGCTGCGTATCTAGTCTACTACGTTTACGCCGCATATCTAGAGGTTATACTTATTAATTAGTACTAGAATATTAAGCCACGCCTGCGCCTTTTTACTAAATATTTTCACCGTTTAATAATATCCTGTAGCTGTTTTTATAGGTTGTTTCTATAGCTTAGTAATATAATTCTTCCTGTTATATATAGTAGATAGGAATAAAACTATTATTATATTTTTCTAGGCGAATTTTATTACCTTATAACTTTTTAACAACTTACTATATAGCGTGCCCTACAGAATTTACTTATTATAGCTTAACTTAAGGTTTATAAGCAATAGAAAGAAGCTTTTTACAGGCTTAATCTTCTTTCTTTTTATCTAGCGTTATAAAGCGCTAGATTGTTTTTTAATAGTAATAATATTTATTTTAATTTCTTCTATTTTTTTTCTTTTTGTTTTAGTTATATATATAGTGCTAGCTGCTTCTATTCTAAGCTTATAGAGCTTCTTAAATAGCTTTATATTAGAGAAAAAATTATCTAGCTAAACTATATATTTATAAGGTGGATAAAGGGGTTAATTTATAATAGAATTACGTTATATTAAAAAATTAAGTATAACGGCTTATATTTTAGTAAAGCCCTCTATAAGAAATAATTTATTAAGGTTAATAGGGCCTTTTTTATCTCTTTTAGTATACTATAGCTAATTAAGAATATAGCTTTAATTCGCAAGAACCTATATTTTAAACCCTTCTAGCGTTAGTTTAGATAAAATATTAATAATTTTGCTAGCCCGTTTTATAAACCTCTATATTATTTTATTAATAGTAAAGTAAGGGCCTAGAGTCTAGTATATACGGCTATACCCCTAATTTCCTATTATTTTTTAATTTAATACCTTAGCTTTTAAGAAAAAGGGCACGTATATATAGTAAGGGCACGCGCGCTCTAATATAGACCCCGGACCTTACTAACCTTCTAGATACTATATAACCTTAGAACCTAGGGCCTATAGATACTAGATTAATTCTAGAAAATATATTAAAATAGCTTACTCTATAGTAATACTTATAAAGCTGCTATATATTCTCTATAGCCGCGCAGAAATAAAAAGAACGTAAGGCGTTATATACTATAGAAAATAAGGTTTTTACCTAACTACTATAGAGCGAACGGTTTCCCCTTATAAATAAAACCTAGATAGTACTGCTGTATAAACCTTAATAGGAGCTAAATCGGCCTAATAAAACCTAATAATAATAATAATATACGGCTATATACTTATAAATACTTAGAGAGCTTATTTATACGCTTAAATATTAAATAGAATCTATTTTAAGGTATAGAAAAGTACTAAAAGTACCGATTAATCTACTTAAACTAGGTTTTTAAAATATAGTCTTTTACTATATAGCTAGCACTATATAATTTAGGGCCCTAATAGTTCTTAACGCGCTTTTCTATAGTAACTTTTATATAAATAAGTATTCTAAAATAGGTATAGAGCTCGTGCTTTATATTTAACTTCTATAGCCGTAGCAGGCGTATATTAGTAGGCCGGTGCTATTTTATATACTTATTTATTTACTATACTATTTTTTCTATTATTTTATTAGTAAAGAATAGCTTAAAAATAGCTATAAAATTATACTAATTAAAACTAGAGGGTATAAAGGCTCTTTCTAGAGTATACTAACTATTAATACGGAGCGGAGAGAACTCGGGTAGCGGCGCCGGCTTTAGGGGGGGTGTTTTCGCTTATTTTATACGAAAATCCTTCTATTTAATATAGTTAATATTATTTAATATTCTAGGTATAATTAGGTATTAATTGCTGTTTTTTTAGGTAGGTTCTAGTTAATTATTATACCTAATAATATTTGTTTATATATCTAAAAATAATATTCGTTTAGTATTAGCCTAAGTATTGCGCCTTAATAGGTTAAGGAATACGGTTTACAGTTACCTATATATAGGTACTTCCCCCTTTTTTCTTCTTAATTCTTATTTTTTAGTTAGTTATTACTAGCGTGTACTTAGTATAGTAAGGTTTTCTATTTAGCTATACTAGGGTTCTTTTAGCTAGGTCTATTTCTTTTAGCTAGCCTCTATTTAGCTAAGCTAATAGACCTAAAAAGTAGGCTATTTCCTATTAGTATATATTCGGCCCGTATAGCTATAAGAATATAATTAGAGTTTATATTAATTTTAACCTAAGTTAATAAATTAGAGCCGGTTTTTATAGTAAGGCTAAAAGCGTTATCTAAAGTATTATAACAGCAGTTCCTATCCCTCTATAATAGCTTTCTAGAAAAGTACCTATTTAGTAACGTATTCTATAAGTAAGCCGTCTACCTAAGTAAGCCGTCTACTTTATTATAAAAACACGACGTGTTAACTTCTAACTACTATATATTAACAATATAACGTGCAATTAATATAAAATAAAGGTCGAATATATATAGCTATTGCAGCAATTAATTAGCAGTAATTTAAAAGCGAACGGCGCGCTATTATAATATATAACGTACCCAAAAGTATACTTTAAAATCGACGCGCTAGAACAACCCTATAACGCGATTCTAAGCCTAATTTAAAGAAGCTTTCTAAGCTAGAGGAATTAGTTATTGTTTAATATATACTTAACCTAGATTTATAAGGATTTCCGCCTAACCTATATACTATATAAGAAATAGCTAATAAATTACTTACTAAGCGCGCCGCCGGCTATATTAGTAAGAACTGGCTAGAGAACTTTATTAAGCGAACACCTAAGCTTAAAATATAATTTAATTAAAAGTACGATTATTAGAAAGCTTTATATAAGAATCTAAAGGCAATTAGCGATTAGTTTAAGCTTATACGCAATATAAAAGCAAAGTATAGTATTCTAGATAAAAATATATATAACTTTAATAAAGCTAGCTTTTAAATAGGTATTATTTTAACTAGCGTGGTTATAACAGGCTTTAAGCAGTGCAATTGTCTAAAATTAATACAGCTAGGCGATCGCGAATAGATAATAATAATCTAAGGAGTTAATGCCTGTAGATAGGCTATCCCGCTATTTATTATCTTTTTAGGTAAGTACTACCTCTTTATATAGTATAAGGGTAATAATATACTACTAGACTAGGTTATAGCAGTAAGTAATAATAGCTAGACAACGAATAAGCTTAGTATTACCTGGCTATAGTATTTTAATAAGTATATAAAGGATTATACTATAGGCATGCATTAGCTGCTAATTATTAATAGCTACGAGAGCTACCGCTCGCTTAAATTTAAAGAGATTTGCAAGGAGAATAATATTATTACTCTCTGCATGCCAGCGTATTTATTGCACCTACTGCAGCCGCTTAATATTAGCTGCTTTGCGCCGTTAAAAAAGGTATACGGGCGCTAAATTAAGGACTTAATACGCTACTATATTAACTATATTATAAAGCTAGAGTTTTTACTAGTATTTAAAGCAGCCTTCTATAACTTAATTATAAAAAGTAATATTTACGCAGGCTTTTAAGGCGCAGGCCTTATACCGCTTAATCTAGAGGCAGTGCTTTTAAAGCTTAATATTTAGCTTTATACGCTGTTGCCTTCTACTATAGTAGAGGCTTAATAGGAATTAAAAATACTAAGCAACGCTTATAAGCTAGGCTCTTAATTAGCTTTAATTTATAATTATATTTAAAGGTATTAAAATAGCTCGCCTACAGCAATTTTTAATACGCTTAGCAGCCTTTTTAAAGGTGCTGCAACGATAATATATTAAGCTATACTACTGCGCGATATAGTTACTAGCCTTTAAAAGGTAAATAAAGCCGCTATAAAGTATAAGGCGCGCAAAAAAAAGCGGATCTAGAGAGAAGGAACTTTAATAATAGAAGCAGGCTTTTAAATAGCTGCTTAAAGGCTTAATAAGAACGCCTAAAGTAAAAGGCAGTAAGGTAGAGCAGATTCTAGCAGGAGCGCGCAGTGCTATAGATACTATAGTAAGCTAGGGTATAATATTCGTACGTGTAAAAATAATATAGAAGTTGCTGCAGATTAGGCTATAAGTTATATATAGCTAATATCTATTAGCGTTATAAAGTAATTAACGTTTAAGGCCGGTTTTTATAATAAAGTAGACGGCTTACTTAGGTAGACGGCTTGCTTATAGAATATATTAGTATTATTAAGATAAACGCTCTGCCCTATAAACCCGGCTCGCCTATAGGTAAAGTCTACTTTATAGCCTACTTTATTAACTATAGCTATATTCTAAACTTTTACTATAGCTAGAATAGTAATATAGAATATAAAACTATTTATATAATTTAACCTATTAAAGCTAGAGAAAAGATTATAATTTTATATAATTAAGGGAATCTATATATTATATAACAGGCGTTTCTAAATAAAGCCTTTAGTTTTAATTATAACTATAATAGATACTTTCTTCCGCCTTCTAAGCTTTAAGCTAGCAACGCCCGCTAAATACTAATTTAAGGCCTTAATAATACTATTTAGGCATCTATTTTAAATAATAGTTAGCCCGAAAAAAGTTCTAAAAAACTGCTATTTACTGCTTTAAGTTCTAGAAAAAGAATATAGTAAGTATACTGCAGTAAGTAGTACTAGGCTCTATTATAACGCTTTTTAAGTTAGTATTATATATAGAAATTAGGCTTAGGTAAGCGTGTTTATAGAGAGAGCGTATAAGGCTAGGGTTATCTATAAAGGTAAGAATAGCCCTAAAATATAGAAGGTGAAGTTTTTTACGCTAAAGCTATTAAAGTATAGCAGCTTTAGACTATATTCTATAAAATAGAAGATAATAAGGGAAATAATACTAAAAAGTCTATTCTATAGCGGTAAATAGAACTAGCCCTCGTTCTATTTATTTATTAAGAATAGAAAATACTAGACTAGGGCGTAAATTTAGGCACAGGGCTTATTTTATTTATTTTTAGAGGCAGGTTCTATTTATATCCTGCAGCCGGAATTGCACTAAATTTTAGTATATTATTTAGCGTATTTAGTTGCACCCCCCAGCCGATTTATATTAGGTTAACCTGTATAGTTAGTTAGGGTTAGGTAGAAGTTATAGTATTTACAGAACCGCTGTAACCGCAACTAAGCGCGCAGTAGAATACTACTAGCCGTGGCTATATATACTATATAAATATTAGCAGCAGCACTAAACTAATACCTATAGAAGGCAGGCGTAGTTAATATCTAATAATAGCGTATTAGATATAGGTAAAAAAGGTATAGCAGTAAATAAGGTAGCTACAGGCCTAATTTTTAGTTAGGGACGAGAACTTTAAGCCCGGACGTATATATTAGCGCAGATCCTATACAGTTATATATAGATCCCGCGCAGGTATAGTTATATTATAAGTTAGGCTATAGTTATAATAGTTTAGCGGGTAGTTAGGGTAATTAGCAACTGCAGTAACTATAGTAGCAAGGCGAAAAGGGGGTGGAAATTGCACCTAGCAACTTATAAGTAGCACTTATCGCCGCCTATTAAATATTAAGTAAAAGTTAATTCTAGAGGTAGACTAAGTATTTAAAATAGCTAAATCTAGTACTAAAAGCAGGTATTTTAAGTATTTAGCCGAATTCTAATTAGCTATTTATAAGAAGTGCAGGTATAGTATATAGCTAGACTAGATTAAAGGCTATTTATAAAAAATCTATAAGGTACCGCGTAAAAAGGCCGATTTAATTAGAGAAAGTATGCGTAAATAGCCCGGAGTTATTTAGTATCCGAGTAAGTTTAAAATACCGGACAGTATTATAGCGCTAGTTAGCCAGTTGCTATTATATTCGGATAGATTATTATATTAACTAGAACCAGGCCGTTATTATTATATATCGCGGAGTATTAAAGTAATAAAGAAGTATTAGCAAAAAATCTATAGGTGGTTAGTAAAAAGGAAGCCAGGATAGCTAAGTTAATTAGGAGAAAAAAGGGTGCAGGCACGCATTAAAAAAGTATTTAAATATATCTATTACCAGCGGTTTTTTATATAAGGCCACGGATTATAGTATTTTAAAGTATAACAACCTAGGCAAGGCTAGGAAGCTAGGCTAGAACCTGTTCCTATTAACGGCTAAATTATATAGGCGCAGTTAGGGAAAAAGATAGCAGAGGCGTAGGTAAATATAGAGAAGTAAGCCTAAATAATTATCTAGGCCGGTAAAAAAGATAAGGTAAACCTATAGTTAGAGCAGATATAGTAGTTACTATATTTAGTAGGTATAGAGAGGCCGGATTTATTAGTATATATTAAGAAGCTAAATATAAACCTAAAGCAGGAGGAGAAACCTATTAAAGCCGTAATTTAGGAGGCTATAAACAGGTTAGCGCAGTTTAGCTAGGTATTAGTTATTAATTAAGTCGGCGTATTTATACAGTTAGAGGCGATTTAAATAGAAAAGTACTAAACGCAGTACTAGCTATTATAGCCGTATATAGATAAGAAGTCGATTAGTAAATATACTTAGCTATAGAAGCAGATATTAATGTTTTTTGCCTATATACAGCGCAAGTATAAATAGAAGAGCCCTAAGTACTAGTTTATACGGCGGCAGTAAAAGGTGTAGAAGGCGTTAATTAAGCAGGCCGAGCGAGAGGTAGAGGAAAAGAATAAAACGGAAGAGAAGGAAGAAGATAAAATAGAAGAGAAGGAGAATAAAATAGAAATTAATAAAATAGATAGTAATAAGAAGCAGTAAATAGGAGATAGTAGGCCTAAAAACGCTAGTAGTAAGCTAGAAGGGTTAATAGGCATCTAGAAGGCGTGTTTACAGTTTTATATTAAGTTACTAAACTAATCTATTATCTATAAGAAGTATAATAGCCTATTAGTATATATATTAGCAGTATTAGGTGTTAAAAAGAACGGCTAAAAGGGCCCTAAGTTGTATCCGCCTATTTTATTAGCCGTTATTAAGGTTACCTGTTTTATAGTAGTTTAGTAAGCGTTAGAATTATTAGAGCTATTTTAAAATAGTAAGTTTAATAGTAATAGTATATATAAAAGCGATAATAGTAGTATACTATTCTAGTAGCAGTAGAAAAAATGTTTATAGTTTATTTAAGAGATAATAGATAAGTTTATAGTCTAAGAAAGCTACAGGCTAATATAGTAGATATTAGATTTACGGATATATAGGTTAAAAATCTATTATAACAGCATATTAAAAGGCTATATTAAATAAATAGGCTATAATAAGTTGTTATATAAGGGGTTATATTTTAATATAGCCTAGTTCTATAGTATAGTATACAGGTTAGTTATAAAGAGCTAATAGTTATTATTAAAAAAGCTGTTGTTTTTTAATAGCAGGATTTTAGCATATATATATACTAAAATCCTGCTACCTAGTAAATAGAATAAGATAACTAATTAAGTGCCCGTAATTCTATAGAGTAAATTGCGGGACAATCTAATAAATAAGCAACCGGAATAGGACTTTTTAAAGAACTATTAAACGCAGTTACCTATTAATAGAAAAACGTGGTTATTATTACAGTATTAACTGCAATATACTGCTATACTGCGAGCATAGCTGCCTGCTAAGTATACTAGCAAACTTTACGTGCGCTATATCCTATATATAGATCTGCCTCTATTCTGCCTGCCTCCGACTTTTTACTAATTTTTTTAAGCTATTATAACAGCTATATATAGCTATCTAGATTATTTCTAATACCTGCTTATTTAGTGCTTATATACGATATATTATCGTTATAATATTAGAATTAGCCGCCCAGCCTAACACCTGTTAATAATAGCGTAAAGCTGTTATAAAGCTCTATATAGCGTTTTTAACAGATCTAGACCTAAACTTTTTTTTCCTTTTTTTTTCCCTTTAGCCTACGCCTATAATAGCCGACCTATTAGTCCTATTTCTACTTATATAGTAAGTATAGTAGAAACTACTATAATATTCTTCTACTAGCTAGCCTACTCTAGTCTGCCTTACTTTAATAGTATACGTCTATTTTCTATCCTAATTCTATTCTCCGATCCGATTACTAGTACTATACTGCTATTCTAAACCCGGATTCTAATTACTAGTATTATACTACTACCCTAGAACTAGACCCTAATTACTAGTACTATACTACTACTCTAGACCCGGATTTTAATTACTAGTACTATACTACTACCCTAGAACTAAACCCTAATTACTAGTACTATACTACTACTTTAAACCCGGATTCCGATTACTAGTACTATACTACTACCCTAGAACTAGACCCTAATTACTAGTACTATACTACTACCCTAAACCTAGGTTCCTACTATATATTACCTAGAAATAAATAAAGCTTTTTACTCTATAGCACTAGCTATTGCTTTAGCCTTTATTCTAGCTCTAGTCTAGACCTAGATCTATATTATACTATATATATTACGCGCTTTAGACCTAGTCTAGACCTAGATACTTATTAATAGTATTATTAATAAATCTAGATCCTACTATACGTATTACGCGCTTTAAACCTAGCTTCCTGCTATATATATTACCTAGAAATAGATAAAGCTTTTTACTCTACTATACTAGCTATTGCTTTAGCCTTTATTTTAGTACTAGTCTAGTTAATACTCCTGCTATAGCCTAGAAAGGCACTAGCTTAAGTTCTATTACTAGTTCTAGTCTAGTTTAGTCGATACTTTTACTACTGCCTAGGGGGTACTAACTTAAGCTTTATTACTAGTACTTATTCCGTCCGCCTGTTTATCTGCCTATTTATCCGTCCGTTTATCCGTCCGTTTATTTAATAAGTCTCTACTACACCTATATCCGCATCCGCTTCTTTTTCCGCCTCTGCTTCCTATCCTGCCCGTATAAAAACTACCGCTAAAAACGCGCACTTAATAGCTTTCTGCGCCGCTATAGGGTTAGGGTTAGAAGGGGGGTACTATTATAGTATTAACCGCGATATACTGCTATACTGCAAGTATAGCTGCCTGCTAAGTATACTAGTAAACTTTATATACGCTATATTCTATATATAAATCTGCCTCTATTCTGCCTGCCTTTATTTTACAGCGGTAAATAGAACTAGCCCTTATTCTATTTATTTATTAAGAATAGAAAATACTAGACTAGGGCGTAGATTTAGGCACAGGGCTTATTCTATTTATTTTTTAGAGGCAGGTTCTATTTATATCCCGCAGCCGGAATTACACTAAATTTTAGTATATTATTTAGCGTATTTAGTTGCACCCCCTAGCCGATTTATATTAGGTTAACCCGTGTAGTTAGTTAGAGTTAGGTGGAAGTTATAGTGTTCGCAGAACTGCCGCAACCGTAACTAAGCGCGCAGCAGAATACTACTAGCCGTAGCTATATATACTATATAAATATTAGCAGCAGCACTAAACTAATGCCTATAGAAGGCAGGCGTGGTTAATATTTAATAATAGCGTATTAGGTGCAGGTAAGGAAGGTATAGTAGTAAATAAGGTAGCTACAGGCCTAATTTTTAGTTAGGGATAAGAACTTTAAGCCCGGACGTATATATTAGCGCAGATCCTGTGCAGTTATATATAGATCCCGGGCAGGTATAGTTATATTATAAGTTAGGCTATAGTTATAATAGTTTAGCAGGTAGTTAGGGTAATTAGCAACCGTAGCAACTATAGCAGCGAGGCGAAAAAGGGGTGGAAATTGCACCTAGCAACCTATAAGTAGCACTCGTCGCCGCCTATTAAATATTAAGTAAGAGTTAATTCTAAAGGCAGACTAAGTGTTTAAAATAGCTAAATCCAGTACTAAAAGCAGGTATTTTAAGCATTTAGCCGAATTCTAATTAGCTATTTATAAGGAGTATAGGTATAGCGTATAGCTAGACTAAATTAAAGGCTATTTATAAAAGATCTATAAGGTACCGCGCAAAAAGGCCGATTTAATTAGAGAAGGTATACGTAAATAGCCCGGAGTTATCTAGTATCTAAGTAAGTTTAAAATACCGGACAGTATTATAGCGCTAGTTAGCTAGTTGCTGTTATATTCGAATAGATTATTATATTAACTAGAACTAGGCCGTTACCGTTATATATCGCGGAGTATTAGGGCAATAAAAAAGCATTAGCAAAAGATCTATAGGTAGTTAGCAGGAAGGAAGCCAGGACGGCTAAGTCGATTAGGAGAAAAAAGGGTGCAGGCATGTATTAAAAAGGCATTTAAATATATCTATTCTATAGCAGTAAATAGAACCAGCTCTTATTCTATTTATTTATTAAGAATAGAAAATACTAGACTAGGGCGTAGATTTAGGCACAGGGCTTATTCTATTTATTTTTTAGAGGCAGGTTCT
>NW_022985445.1:1941312-1960146 GCF_010093595.1 Mytilinidion resinicola | reverse complement strand
GCTCGGCTTCCGTGGACGATTTAGTGACGGATTTCTGCCGTGTTGCTTTCCAGTCAATAGGCCCGCCGAATAGTTTGAAAACGTATCCCTCTGAGGAATGTCTTGTTTCAGGGTCATCGGCAAATGATGCATCGCTTGCTCGTACAATCGCTGGTGTTTCCGGGCCCGTACCCGTGCCGTTTGTGCTACTGTATTCAATTGCTAGGTATCTCGTTTGGAATAGATAGGCAATTAACTGATCTGCCGCCTGTTCGTGTTCCGGGGCTGGGTTTGTGAGGAATTTTGCTAGTTGAGAAACTGCAAATGAAACGTCAGGCCGTGTCATCACGGACGGATGTCCTACGGATCCGATTTTCCGTTGGTATCGGTGTATTTCTCCAGTTGTTGCTTGTTCTCTATTCGGAACTAGTCTTGTAGTAGCTAGTGGCGTGTATACGTTTCTATACGTATCTAGATTATGCTGGGTTGCGATTTTGGAAATTTGGGAGTCCTGGCACAGCCATAGCTTTCGATTCTCTCGGTCCCGTATAATACGGATTCCTAGGAACCATTCTAAATCATGGAATTCCTTCATCTCGTACGTAGCCAGTAGATAGGCCCGTAGTTCCTGGAGTTTCTGGCTGTTCTCTTTCCGTGCGCATGCCACGATGTCATCAACGTAGAAGAACACTACTAGTTCGTCTGATGCCCAGAGGCAGTCTTCGTCTGGAACCTGATGCAGCCCGAATTTCGTGAGGGTCGTTGTGAGATGGTTGAACCAGAGAACTGGTGAACGCCGTAGGCCATAGAGTGCCCGTAGCAGTAGGAGACATTGCCCTGGCCGTACAAATCCTTCCGGGCAATCTACGTATACAATTTCATCTAGGTGGCTATTTGTAAATGCTGAGGAAGCATCTGCTTGCCAGGTATCTAGATCGAATGCCGCAACTAGGGCCATTACGCATCGGAATGCACGTGCTGCCAGTGTTACCGCGTACGTATCCTTTTCGCTCGCAGCTTGTAGATCGCCCCTAACAACTAGGCGTGCTTTGAACGTATTGAGGAATCCGTTATTGTCGAATTTGTACGAAAAAACCCACATTAGTGGAATTGGACGATTTGAGATTGGAACTGTATTTCTATCCGTATATTCGAACGTATTGCGATTCACTAGGGTTGTATATTCGGCCGCGGCTGCTAGCTCGAATTCCTTTCCGTATTTGTGGCTTCCTAGATCCTTCCAAAATCGTGGCGGAGGTGGAATCTCATCACGGTGTAGCTGGCTCTGTTGCTTGCTAGTGGCATGGAATGCGGCGTGAAAGAACCCGTGTGGTTCTTGTAGTAATGCGTGCATTGCATTCATCGCCGCGTTGTTGTTCCTGCCCCGTACGCGATTTGGATTTGCTGATGCGTAGGACAGTTGATTGATGTTGTAGTTTACTGCTGTTTGTTCCCTACGAGAACGGGGTGCCGTGGCCGTATCTGGGGCTAGATCTAGGGCCGTGTTTAGGGCAGAATCCGGGGCAGAATCCGTGGTAGAATCCGTGGTAGGATCCGGGGTAATATACGGATCAACCGTAGTTTCTCGTGTAGTTGATTCCCGTGTAGGTTCTCCATCTGAACCTGGATCTGACGTACTAGGCGTGCTCGTCGTGCTGGACGTACGGGGCCGTACGTTGATAATTTCGAGGAGAGGGTCGGATTCTTCCGTATTGGTTTCTTCCTCATCGATTTCTACTAGCTCACTGGCTAGTGGCTAGTGACTGGGGCTTGGGCTGTACTATAATACACTCCAGGATTTCTTCCACTGGCTGGCGTAGCCTAGCAGATAGATCTAGTGTTCGTGGCTCGTAGAATACCTTCTCGTTAAATGTAACATCTGTTGTTCGTACAACTTTTTGTTCACTTGGAATCCAGATGCGATAGATATTCGTAGCTTCATAGCCTACAAGGTATCCTACGTGCGCACGGGGCTGCATTTTTTCCAATTTTGGAATATTAGGAATCAATGGATAGGCCCTGCATCCGTACGCGCGTAGATGCGAGATGTTCGGTTTTGCTGGCCTAGGAAACCCCAGGCACCGTTGTAGTTCTTCGAACGGTGATGCCCAGTTGAACTGTTTGTTAGGGGTCCTGTTCATCGCGTAGGCAGCGAATTTGAACGTTTCTGGCCATAGTGATTCCGGCAGTTTAGACTGTATACAGGCGGTCCTGGCCTTTGTTACAATCCGGTATCCTGATTGTTCTGCTGCGCCGTTTGGTGCTGCATTATGCGGTGGTGACGATTCCACGGTGATTCCCTCATCTAATAGGAATTGGGCCAAGGGCCTAGTACTGTCAATTGTAGAAAGTGACGATTCATTGTCTGTTTTGATGAACTGGATGCGGCATCCAGGATAACGGCATTTAACCCAGTTCACAAATCGAATAACTAGCCGGGGAAATTCGTCCTTAGTAGTACAGTTATCTACGTAGGTCATCCGGGTTCGATCGCATAGGAAATGCGCACTGTACCGGTTCTCGTTGTATGCTACTGTCATATGCACGAAATCGATGTGAATTCGTTCAAACGGACGTTCCGCGCGTGTGACAGGTCGCCGTGATGTTACTTTTGTAGCTTTTGATACTGCGCAAGCTTCGCATTCCACAGTTGTTGGACCTCGAAGAATTGCTCCGTCCGTTGATGTTCCTAGGGCCTCCATAGCTTCTGGACCTGGATGCCCTAGCCGTAGGTGCCAGGTGATTCCGTCTGTTGTACTATCTGATTGCTTGGCCGATCGACGATTGATGCGATTTGGAGCCGTGCTGATGGCCGTTTCCGGGGCCGTAGTGATGGCCGTTTCCGGGGCCGTAGTGATGCCCGTTTCCGGGGCCGTAGTGATGCCCGTAGGAAGGGCCGTTTCCAGGGCCGTAGTGATGCCCGTAGTTGGAAATGCGGCGTGCTGGGCTGGTGGCACGTATTCAAGAACCCATTGGTCATGAATCATTATGGCGTGCGCCAGGAAGATGATGTTGTTTCCGTTTTTCTTGTATAACTTGTCGTGTTCGCTGGACCAGTAGATTCCTCGATTTTTCAGCATTTTGACGCTTACAAGAGACGTCTGCATTGCCGGGCAGTAGGCAGCCTCAATTAGGGTTAGTTCAGCATTGTTTGTACAATGAACAAGTGCAGATCCGTATCCTAGAATTGGCTGGCGCGTTCCTCCTGCGAATAGGAAGTCCCCTTTTGGTGGCGGACGAATTGGTGAGATGAATCGTGATGCATCGTTTATCACGTGCACGGTAGTGCCCGAATCGAGTACAACGCTATCACGTAGATGATATTCCTGTGACACGTTGTAGGATCCTTTTGTGATAGCACCTGAGAATCTCTGGCCCGTAGCCGTAGTAGTGGCGGAATCCGTGGCTGGATCCGTAGCTGGAAACGTAGCTGGAAACGTAGCTGGCTGTCCGCCAGGGCTACTGCCCTTCTTGATGGCGTTTTGTACGGTTGTTCGTAGCCGTTCGTTTGTGGCTAGTTTCTGTTGGATTTCTCGTTCCATTTCTGGCACCAGCTTGAAATACGAGGGCTTGATTGTTGGGTTTAGATAGTAGCATCTACTATAGAAATGTCGTTTCCTGCATACGCACATCGGCACCTCGCGATCACGGATTGTTGTAGATGTTGATGATGCATCTTGTTGAGATTTTCCTTGGAACGTTGTGTTGAATGCTGCTAATGCCGTGAATGGGGCCTTTCCTCGTTGGATTGCGTTCTCGTCACGATCGTTGCGCAGGGCTCCGTGTAGTTGTTCAACCGTGGGCAGTGGTTTATTCTTAGCCAACGCATTCTGGACCTTCTGTTTCCAGTAGGTTGTGAATTCGGGCTGCAACGTAGATACTACGTGTAGGAAGTTGTGCACTGCTCGGTCTCCAGAGACATCAGGTAGGTTCTCTTCCTTGGCAGCGTTGTAAGCTAGTAAGAAACTAGCCATCCAAACGTCGATGTTCTGATTCCTTGGTGGTGATAGTAGCCTGTTGTACTGCGCAGCGACTCGTAGTTTCCGATTTTGATCTGATGGGGCAATAGCGTTCCTAAGGATTTGCAGCCATTCGCATACGGGTTTTCCGGTGTAGTAGTATTGTAGTGCAACGACTACGGATTCGTTGATTTTTGTCTGGATCGCGTAGAGGGCAGTGGCGTGCTTGTTGTGCGCTTTTTCATTGATAGTGTATTGTTTTGTCAATCGTTCGTACGTCTTGTATTCGTCGTCGTTGAGGATGGTGATGCTGGCATCTGCTGGCGCATTTTCTTTCACCATTTGGATTGTTGGCTCGGTAGGCGCTTTCTTTGTAGGCCTGTTTTCGGAATCCGGATCGATATATTCCCAGATTTGATGGCATTCCGCAAGGGTTCGGATTTGATTGATCCATAGCTTCCAATCAGGTCCGGATGATAAGATGACCTGAGTTGTAGATAATAGCTTGATTGATGATGACTCCATATCGACAGCTATTCGAATGAACGATTATCGATATACTGATGAATTGCGTGTTCCTAGCCAGGAAATGTTCGTTGGAAACGTTGGAAACGTATATATAGATGTACGTAGGAGGATAGTGATGTGGAACGGCGTGCGTTATTCCGGGCTCATAACTGGTAGCTGGCGTAGGAAGGGAGAATCAGTGAGGGAGACATGAGTTGTATTGAGGTTCTAGCGAGTGGCTATATAGTTGGAAGACGGTAGGAGTGGAACATGGTGAAACAAGGAGAAGTGACAGGAGCGTAGCAGCAGCGTAGCAGTAGCGTTCTAGTACAGTATCAAATACACTAGTTCTTACGCACTAGGGGGTGCATCCAGCTGCCAGTCGCGGCTGCACCCTTTAGGAGGCTTCTCTTGCTGCAACAAAAGCTTCAATTCCCCTCTGCTACTGCTACTGGATTGCTCATCGGAGTCTTGTTCGGTGACAAGTCCATCACCGCAAGAGCAAGCGATCCTCAAGCAGGCACCCTCGCGAACCTAGACGCAAGCGAAAATCAGTTCGAGGATGGGCCAGGAGGCCGAGTCGAAGATGAAATCGATTCCCACGTCCCGGACCACAATAGACCTCGCGTGGATGTTAGCGAAGACGCCAGCAAAGCTGATGAATACGCCAACTTTGACCAATCCATTGGAATAAGGGCAATGATGACCGCGTTCACTGGCTCTTCGCTTTTTGTATGTTCCATTGCACTTTTTAACTATTCAAGCTAGCTGATTACGACTGACTTCAACAGACGCTGTTGTCTTATTTCATTCCGATAATGACGAATTTACCAGTGTTCGGACAAAGTTTAGCAGATAACTGGGCTTGGAGCTTCAACCTGTCACCTGCTTACTTTGGATTCGGCATGATCATCAAACCAGCTATCAATGTTGCCATTTTGATTGGCTGCATCTTTGGCTGGGCTATCCTCTCACCAATTGCCTATCATAAAGGATGGGCACCTGGTCCTGTTCGAGACTGGAACACGGGCTCCCAAGGATGGATTCTCTGGATCGGAATAGGGTTTATACTTGGCGACTCGGCGGTAGGGCTAGGCTGGCTCGTCTCCAAGCCTATATTTTCAAGCATACTTCGATGCCGTGTCTGGCTATCTGCGAAACACTTCTCCAATGGCCTACCCAACGAAAGAACACCGCTCCTTCAGCTAGTACATTCTACGACCGATGAAAACAGTACTGGTAACCAGAAGCCTAGCAGAGATGACGTGTGGCCTCAGAAAAGCCGCAACACAGCCTTATTAACGAGCTGCTTGTACCCTTTGATATTTATCGTCTGTGCAGTCTCATTGTACCGTATATTTCCCCGCGCCCTCCCGATATTGGCAATAGTCGTTGTTATGATTATAGTACTTCCCGCGAGCTTCATTTCGATGCGATGTTTCGGGCAGGTAGACAGCGCTGGGCTTGTCGCCATTAGTGAGTATTCACGACAACTAAAATACCCTCTCACTAAAAGTTACAGGCCGGACCGCTCAGTGCATCTTGAGGCTGTTTATTCCACCCTCAGTCTCTGGTCATATAATGTATAACATAGCTATGGGCGGTGTCGTTGAAGCCGGAGCGTGGCAGGCATCGCAACACATGGCTTGGTCGAAGACAGCTCATATGACCAGAACTCCACCAAGAGCTGTTTTTTACGGTCAAGTCATCGGCTCGCTTTCTGGCGCAATTGTGGCCACACTTCTATATCGGCTTTACACCTCGGCGAAAAACTTCCCCGGTGACGAGTACGCAATTCCCGACGGGCACATGTGGCTTATTACAGCAAAACTTATCTACAAACGCGGACTACCTCCTCAGGTATTCAATTTTGCCCTCGCAACTACCCTGGTGGGAGCTATATCCGGGATTCTTCGTATCGTTGGCGAAGACACGTGGCGGCAAGACTTCATACCCTCCGGCATTGCTGTAACTGTTGGTAAATGCCAGGATGTTCGGTCTTAGGGGATGTAAAACGCTGATAATTCTTTCTAGGCATGTACATTCCTCCGGCCTTGACTCTTCCGCGGGTTTTAGGTAGCCTCGTCTTCTGCATTCTTCGACGCAAGACCTCAATCAGTCATTTCACAATGATGTGTGTTGCCAGTGGAATGATCTTGGGCCAAGGCGTCTGAAGTATGGTAAATCTCGTCTTCAACAAGCTCGGAGTTCCGCATCTGTAACGGACTGCGATTCATGACAACGCCAAGCCGAATGAAGAGGAGATGGATTAAATAGTGTAATTCAACGACCTACCCACTTGCCCACCGCAAATCCCAATCTGTTTCTAGAATAATCACAAATCCAAAAAAGTTAGACCACCCTCCGGAGGAATGAAAATCGTGCGACAATCTCAACATCTTCCTCAAAAATGTATGTTTCAGAGCTATCCTCATACCGTATATCATTCTCCAGCAGACTACCTCATTTGGTTAGTACTGAATCACTGTTTCCTCTCATGAGTGCCGAAGACACTGGTAGCAAGATTTCAGCCTCTGACATAGACTAATTAAGAGATCCAAGAAGATGTCGAGCGTAACGGTACTGTCATAACCCAGGACGACTCCATTTCCCCCCAAATGCACTGCAAATGCCCGTCTTTACGCATCTTGTTTTGAATCTAGCAAGTAGAGCCTATCTCTTCGAGCAGCTACCTCGTCGATGCACTCGCTTCTTCTCTCTCTCAATTCGCTTACTAGCAAGCCCTCTCTGGAAAAGGCAGCGTCCACTAATGCTTAGCTCTCAACCACTGATATGCATTGGTTCACATGTCTCAGCCTTATAATGGCCCTTTCAAGATCGGAGTCGTTCTTTTAGTGCTGCTCTGCTAGAATTTCCCCAACCACCAATCTACCACAACGCATTCTCGCCCATTGTTCCGAGTTGGTCTGCCAACTGCTTTAGCCGATGCTTCTTAAACATGTCCCCGAAAGTTCTCCATACCCAGCTCACCACCGGAAGGGTACTCCATAACAAGATCCATGGATCTTTCGGTCGCTTTCACTTCAATTAGAGGCTGGATATTCCGATGCGGAAGCTTCGATTGAACGGTCACTTCACGAGAGGTCTTGAACAGCTTCTTTGGCACTGAATTCATTCACAGGCGATATAGCAAAAGGCCGCCAGACTCAAACGCCTGGTATTTGAGGCGCTTTGGGCGGAGTTAGTCGTAAGACGATCTTTCGCGCTAAGTACCCACTCAAGATACTCCGGGTCTATCTTTCAAAGCATCCAAGAATACTCGATCCAACGTTATAAAAGTGTGCCTGTTGGACTCACCGCGTATAGGCTTTTCTTCCTGAGCCTTGCAAAAGCGGTGGCTAGCCATATGAATTATGGAGACGTTACACGTGACCAGTGGCACCCCCTTATTCAACACGTCCGATAAGCTCCGGGCCGGCCTTTGATCCTAATATACCTTACTATAGATATCTAGGATACGGCTAGTAGCTCTCTATCCCCGCGGAATTATAGGTAGGGGGTTTATTAAGGACAAGACTACTCATAACCCCCTTTTTGCTGCATATAAGCCCACTTAGATTTAGCCTAGCTCCGGCCCGTATTAATATTGTTCCACCAATTATATTCACTCGCTTATTAGATGCGTTAAACGGCAAAGCTATACAAATCAGAAAGGATGTATACACGAATCGGATAGGATGTATATATATACAACAACAACGACCGCACGCGCGTGGGCCAAGCTAGAGAGCACATTGAGACCACGTGCCCCACTATCAGAGACACCATTAGGAGACACTATAAGCCTAGGAAAACGCCTAAATACGAGCCGAGCCGGCGCGACGTACTGAAGAGGCTCGCGGTCAAGGCCACAGCACTAGCCCCGAGGCACGAAGGGCAGTTAGACGATTCGTACAAGCTCTCACGACGAGGAGCAATACAGGAAGCGTACGAGGAAAGGTGGAGGGACGAATGGGAGGCCTACAGGAAGAAACGAAGGGGCCCCCCTACGCCGGCCCTCAACACGAAGCGGAATAAGAGTCAGGCAGCTAAACACCACAAGCTCACCAAAGCCGAGAGCTCGATTATTACGCTCCTACGAACGGAACACATAGGGCTCAATGCATACCTGCACCGCATGAGGGTGCCCAATCACCCTACGCCCGCGTGCCCCTGTGGGCATATACTACAGTCCCCAAAGCACGTAGTAATGCACTGCGAACGACACCGCAACGGCAGAGGCGATATGTTTTTTAAGGCCAGAACAAGGACGTACATGCAGCTGTACAAAGACCACAAGGGAAATAAGGCCGTTTCGCAATGGTTCCTGCACCAGACAGACCTCCTACCCTACCTCTCTATGGCTAGAGAGATGGCAACGGAAAAGCTGGCTATACAGCCCAGCCGACTTGTATAGCCACGCCCTAAGAACAGAATAAGCCCAAATCGTTCATCCCTATCCCCCCCCTTAAGGCACGGCCACATACGATACCTGCCCCACGTCTGCACGCCTGCACGCATACACGCATGCACATTGCATAGCCCCCAGGTACGCCCGCAACAGGGCAACCCCCCCCCCCCCCCCAATTTCCTATTGTCCTTCAATTCAGTGTCTCTGCTTTTGAGAAAAGGGCACGCGTGTACAGTAATAGCACGCGTGCCCTAACGCGGACCCCGGACCTTACCAACAATCTGGACACCGTACGACCCTGGAACCTAGGCCCTACGGACACCGGATCGATCCTGGAGAATGCATCAAGATGGCTTACTCCGTGGTGATGCTTACAGAGCTGCCACGCGTCCCCCACAGCCGCGTAGAAACAAAAAGGAACGCAAGGCGTTATACACTGTAGAAAACAAGGTTTTCACCCGACCGCTATAGAGCGAACGGTTTCCCCTTGTAAATAAAACCTAGATAGCACTGCCGCATGGACCCTAACGGGAGCTAAACCGGCCTAATAGAACCTAATAATAATAATAATAATAATAATAATAATAATATACAACAACAACAGTCTATTTACTCTATCTACTCTAGCTAGTCTAGAAGCGGAAAGCGCCTAGATAGCCGCCTCTTAATTGCTGATTAAAAGGAACGCCGTATACACTATGGTACCAAGGTCTTACACCTAAAAATTCTCCTTTACCACGAACAGCCTCCTCCTCAGGAGTAGACAGAGGGCCATCCTCAAGCGCTGTTTAACTGTCAGGGACTAAGGAAATAGAGCCCTGGGTCGCTGTTAGAGTGCCTGCTTATCCGGCGGAGAGGTCTGGTGCTGTATATGTGAACTGCATAGAATTGTTGAATACTACAATAGTCCGCTCGACCGCCGGCGTGCCTGTAGAGACACCTGCCATAGTAATTTAGCTAGCCGGTGTCGCAATCTGCACGAGCAGTAGTCTTACGAGCTCGCCGGAGATGCGATGTTCCTCCACGTGCCTGGTCCTCTTCCTCTACGGACGCGTGGCGGCCCTAGGGGGCGGCCGGAGGGGCATGGTGGTGAGGGTGGTGATGTAGAGGACGTGGTGTTGATGCATTACGAGTGCGCAGTTGATGTATATTCCGCATCGAGTTTTAGCTAAGAGTGAATATGATTGGTGGAACAATATTAAGACGGGCCGGAGCTAGGCTAAATCTAGGGGGGGTTATGAGTAGTCTTGTCCTAATTAAGCTCGTCCAAATAGTAATCACACACCCCCGTTTTAGTAAACCCACACCCCCCTCTCGTCTGATCTCCTAATTGGTTAGAGCGGCGCGGAATTTCGTCCGGAGCTCTATTCTTACGCGCATCCGCACGTAAATCTCCTTTCTAATTTACACCGCCGTATATTTAGCTATACAAGAGAGGCCGTATATAAGGCTGTATATAATGCTGTATATAAGAGGCTATATGTATAGCTGCATATATAGCCTCTCTGTTTTATTATATTGCAACCTGCCGTGCCTCCGTGCCTAGAAGGATGCTGAAACTGTCAAAACCTTACCTTATAGAGGCCCCTTTCCATTAAGCCTGGCCCGCCTGCATCACTGTCTGCATCGCCGTCTGCGCTCGCTTACCTATTCACTTAAGAGGAAGCTCCGAGAGTCGGCCCGGCCAGTCCAGCCAATTAGGAGATCGGACGGGAGGAGGCGGGGGTGTGCGTTTACTGAAAAGGGGGTGTGTGATTACTAGTTCCCCTCTTAAATAGTAGTGCTCACAGCCGTTTTCTTTCCCTCCTGCTCTCTATCAGCGGCACTGTTCACTAGTACCCGTGTTTTGGAAACTAAAGGTCTGCTTAAACATCTAATCAACCAAGTTCTTAAATCGAAAAAACTGAAGGCCAGAAAAATACACAATTAGTGAAGGGAATGGACTTAGCAAATCTTCGTAGGGAATTGTAGTTTACAAATTTAGTAATAGGCTGTGCAGTTCTCCCAACAACAAGAAGCGCTCAATTTTCCGATGCTTTCCGTCTCGTGAAATAGGTCTCACTGTCTTACCGTGACCAGTAAAAGACTAACTCGTCCCAGTCTTTATCCGCCAACTCCTCCACCGGGCGCCGATCCTCTGGGGCAAACTCTTTCCGAAGCTGCATCGCTTTTTCCAAAAGCGTATCTCCCTCCAAATTGTTCCCCGAGCCTTTCATGAGCACCCCCTTCTTCCAGAACACTCGCGCAATCTGGGGTTTCTGGTAGGTGATGTTAATGTATGCCGATATAGCATCTTCAAGTGCAGCGGCCGCTTTGGCCTTTTCGTCGTGGACAATATAGTCCTTTGCAAGCGCATAAACAGCATCGGCCGTAAACTTATGCTTGTTACCGAGAACAGCTTTCAGATTCGTGACAGCAAGCTTGTGGTACTCTAGCGCGTCGTTGTACTGGGCTTGGGAAAATTTGATGTTGCCCATTGCACGCCATATCTCGCCGCTCCTGCGATGAGCTTTAGTAAAATAGAGTGATAATTCAGTTCAGATAGAGCAGTAAACTCGGAAACTTACTCGATAGTGGTTTTATCCTCTTTACCGAAGACATTTTCGTGTTCTTCCATGACCGGCGTCAAAATCTCCACCGCTTCATCCACCCGACCCACGAAAACACTCACCAACGCCACGTTCACCGCCGGCCAGGTTTCGCTAAATTGTGGCTTATCTTCTTGGTTCTTGAACGCCTCGAAGCTCTGTCTCCAGCTCCCTATTGCTTCTTCTGTTTCCCCCCTTTTCATGTGACTTACAGCAACTTGGTTATATGCCGAGGCCAATACTCCTGCGTCGTAGGGTAGGTGCCACTTTTCGATCCGTTCTAGGAGCAGCGCAATCCAGGCTCTTGCCTCGGACATACTATCACTGGTGTTTGTCATTGTGCAGGCGACGGATAGTATGGCATACGCATCGCAGAGCCAAGCAGTGACTTCGCGCTCGGAGCCAGTGTTCGAGTCTTTAGCCACAGAGAGGATAAGTCGAGCAAGTGACGCGAAGTTTATGCTGAGGCGGAACAGGCCGAGTTCGTAAGAGTACCTAATGACTAGTGTTAAGCTGAGCACTCCACACTAATGAACAGCACGGCTTACCAGGCGTAACTAGAGAACAATTTGCCGCTTGTTGGTGTGCCGTCATACTTCTTCTCGCGAATCTCTGGGCCAAATAGTGATTCTAATCGAGATATGTGTGCCGTGTATCTCTCACCGACCCGGTATCGCTAGGATTAGTTCCGCGTAGGATCCGTTGGGGAGACGTATGGCCACACGCCGGATAGCAGAATGGCAGCATTGGCAAACATATCGTGTAGCTGGTCTTGACTGAGTCGCTGCTTCACCACGTCTTGCACAAGGCGATGAATGCGTAATTCATTCGTGGCCATATTCCGTACAACCAGTGATGAATGGATGAGTTCGGCGCGAGCCTCGAAGTATTTCCCTTTCGTTGAGGGATAGTCTTTGAGCGACACGTCTTTTGCGCTTTTGGTGAGAACTTTTTCGGGAATGCAATCTGGGTCTAAGACTGATAAAATGTTCAAGAGTGCCAAGGTCGCTGGGGACAATTGCTCCACGGCCCATGTCGTCCAAACAGTATGCTGGTAGTTACCCATCGCGCCGTTGATCCGCGTGCTATGTAGGTTCTTTGAATTGTCGGGGTAGTACTGTTCAAATTCCAACAAGGAAAGGTGTTTTCGGCGAATAACGGCGCTCATTTGTGAAATCGCAAGAGGCAGTCCGCCTAGAAGTTCGGCGATGCGATTGCTAGCTGCGTTTGTATCAATGACAGTCTCACGTTTTGAGAGTTTACGGAGCATGGCAGCAGCGATGCCCACATCGAGTGAAACCAGTTCCAACCCCTTATTCAAGCTGTAGGAGCTCTCTTTCAGGTATGGGTAACGGCTTGTGACCAGGACAGAACCCGGCCCGTGTGTCGGAATCCAGTCATACAACACATCTGGGTCGTCAGCATTGTCCAATACAAAGAACCAGCTGATAGGAGCGTCTTTGAAGCTATCCTCTCGGGGATAGTAGCCTGTAGGGTCGGCTAGCCACGCTTTCACCTTCTCTCGCGCGGCTATCTCATCCAGTTTGTTGTCACCGTCTCTGTCTAGGCCTAGTTCCTTGGCGATTGCTAGGAACTGGTCGGCGAGCTTCCGTGTCGTATCCGCAGTGACCCAAAACACAGCGTCAAAATTCTGTCGTCTCGAAAAGGTATACTCGATTGCGATCTCGGTTTTGCCCATGCCGCCCATCCCAGACATCACGAATGACTTTGGAGTCGCCAGCGGTCCGTTCTTGCTGTCAACGCCAGACTTGCCGTTCACGTCTGATAGCAGATGTCTATCAATTTCGACTAACACTTCTTCTCTACCGAAGAACTCCGGATTTCTTGTGATAGCCGCAACGTGCGAGAATGGAAGTTGTACGCCTGTCTTGACTTGCACGTGATCTTCCCTGTTGATATCAGACTCTTCGCGACCAACTGTCGTCTGATCGGTGCTAGATGCGCTCCCAGGGGTATGTTCTACTGCGCTCGACTGCCGTAACTCTGTGCTTTGTTTTGGTGGCAGCTTGTCAGGCTGAAACGAGCTTACGCTGCTTTTGGCGCGCAATTTGAAATTGCTTGGGCCGTTGATGGATAACTAACGAAAGGCAACCGCAACATTGGCAGGCGCGTTCTCTGAAAAGGCTCTGAAATACTTGGCTAGCCTCTCAAATAGCGGGCCATCTACTTCAAGATGACAAAGTTCCCAATGGTTGGAGTCAACCTTGAATAGGGACTCGTTTCGGTGGTTTGTTGCTGCTAGGCTCTCTGGCACAAGCTTTTGAAGTCAGTATCATTTTGGGTCATATGGAAGTACAAGGTGAATCTACCCTTATAGACGTTTTCGAGCTGGACCGCCAGGCTTGAAGTAGATTCTCCCGTACTTTGCTTTCCTTATCTTCATATACAGATAGAATTGGAATGTTCAAAGGAAGTGCCGCGAAACGCCGACACACGGTAGCTATGCTTGCAATCTCGTCCTGTGTCATGTTTTCTTTCGCAATGTCCTTCCTATTAGCGCGCATTATCAGCTTGAACAAGTTCCATTTCTCATCCCGTTCCGCTGCTAAATGAGGCGTGCCCAGGAATATGATTCCGGCAGTCACGTCTTCGTAGATGCGTTGATATTGGTAAGCCGAAGACAAAGCCTTGAAGTGTGAGCGAACAGCTCTATACGGCCATGCGACTGGGTCATACCCGCTTGACAACAAGTCCACCGAGACTATGGCATATGAAAAGCAACGGTCTCTGTTCGTACTACAAAGGGTAGCATGGCGTTAGCGAAGTCATGGCTCTTAGACAAGTAAATCATACGCCATCTTCCCTCCGATACTGCTCCAGCCCGTCAAGAAGAGCAGAGCTCTGCGCAAGCAGCCGTTTCCACAGCGAAGTGCCGTCTATCTCTAGCTAATGTGAGAACATGAAAACTCTCGTATCGTTGGTGGTGGCAGCCACGAGAGGCTTGATCCATGCGCATGCATGGCGAAGTTGATGGTTGGGATAGTCAACCCACACGCCGGGCACAATGACTACACCACAGGCCGTCAGAATCCTGCCGTAAGGCTGAGACGGATTTGCCTACTCGACGCCTTCTTCTGGGGCGGTGAACTCTTCGATTCGGTAGACGGGCCGGACCACGCCTGGGTGTTTTAACTGCATGATGGCACGGTGTTAGAAGGACTGCTTTGTTCAGAGGAGGGGCGCGAACTCGGAGCAAGGTTGGCGTCGCAGCTAAATATCGTCCTTAGTATCCTAAGGAAAACTGCCACCAATACAAGCCCACTCCTCCTGTATCCCCGCTTCCTCCCAAGCGTGTATCCCCTCAATTAGCGATGTCACGCGATGGACGTCGCCGGTGGAGTATGCCGCGGCGGCGTGATTGTGGCGATGGGTTCGGTTTGCTTGTGGTTGGTTGGTTGGTTCTTTCATTTTGTAGATGTAGAGCGCCAAGGGACTCAGGTTGCCACTACTAGCGTGTCAGTGGCGTTACATCCTTCCATATCCGTAACAAGGGGGAACAGGGGAGTACCCCCCCCTTTCATAGGCTATATATACGGGCCTTATGCCTCTTCAAATCAACACAGAACTGCTTCTTCACAACCTGAGAAAGGGCGCACGCCGCGTGGCCGTTCTACCAGAGAGGGAAGCCCTCTCCGGCTGTCCATTCCTGTCCATCATCATCGAAGCTTTCCTAGATGCATTCCTAGATACCTTCCTTTGATGCAATCGTCAGCCATCAACACAGGATATGCCATCAGTGCAGGATGTGAGCCATCATCACAGGATATCAGCTATCGCCATCGGACGCTTCTCTCATCCATCATCACCACAGGATGCCGCTTCTCTCAGCCATCGCATGCTGCTTCTATCGTCCACCATAGAATGCCACTCCTTTCAGCTATCATTTACGGATGCGCCATTAATTCATCCACGACGCTCCTTGCTGCACGACACCCGACACAGCCCTTATCACCATCAGCTTCACGATGCTTTCACACTGTTTCCTACCATCATTCCTTCCTGTATATGCTTGAGGGGGGCTGTTGGATTATGACAATCACCTACAGCAATCAATGCTAGTAGCAAACAGGGCGCTTTGGCAGCTGGCGTAGGAAGGGCAAAGGATCAGTGAGGAAAGCATGAGTTGTATTGTGCTAACAAGTGGCTATATAGTGAAGAAAGAATAGGGGTTGCAGGTGGCAACGGTGGCAAACAACAGGCGAGCTGAGCATTCAGCTGAGTTCGAGCGAGCTGAGTCTTCAGCTGTACATTGCAAGCCGAGAGGAGTGAATAGAAACGTATTACTGGCTGCCACGCTTCCATGTACATAATGTCGCGTTCTATCAATGTTCATGCTACGGCCTGCAAAACAACACACCGCAGTCTTAGTGGATCTTGCACTCTACGCTGCGTAGAGGAACTGGCTGTCCCTAGGTAATTAGCCAGCAGGCGTCCTTGTAGATGTATCGGATTATCTATATCACTCAGGTTGCAACACTACAACCTAGGATCAACAACTCATATGCCAGAAAGCTACTCTCCGAACATCAGCTGTAGAGAACCCAGCTGAAATCTCAGCTGTAGAGAACCGAGCTGAAGCCTCAGCTGTGCAGGGCTCATCTGAACTTACTAGCGCGCCACCCTGGGGGTGTCCCCCTTCCTTCCTCTAGTATATATACAACTAGCTAGACGTCTATAGAAATCAGAGTTCACATCAATTTCAACCTGAGTATATCTTATACAAAGGCATACCACCTAGCAGGCGCAGCAGGCGCACTAGACACATATTAGGGCTACAACCCAGGGAATGACCACAACTACAGGAAATACTGAGGAAGAGGGGATACACGCTTGGGAGGAAGAGGGGATGCAGAGGAATGGGCTTGTATTGGTGGCAGTTTTCCTTGGGATACTAAGGACGATATTTAGCTGCGACGCCAACCTTGCTCCGAGTTCGCGCCCCTCCTCTGAACAAAGCAGTCCTTGGCAGCCGTCCACATGCTACTATACTAGCGCATCCTTAGCGCTAGAAGTGATCACCAACTCGTGCACGCTCACCAACTTATGCACACCGCCTTTTTTTTTTAACAAAATTAAATAACATTACAACGCTCTTATAGAATGGGGACAGATAATCGTACACCCCTAACGAGTCATCGTACACCCCCTTTCGAGTAATCACACCACCGTATATGCAGACACTACCGTCGATGGAGGATGGACCCCCCTTTTTTAGGCCTGACGAAGTTGATCTATGTTATCAGGCCGCTTGCAAGGGAGATCTCGAGGAAGTCAAAAAGCAAGTTCAGCGGCTCCTACATGACCCTCGGCCTCCTGAGCCACAACCGCCCCAACCAAAATGGTTGGCCCAATCGCTTCTCATAGCCATGCAAAAACCAAATATCGAAATGGTGCAATTCTTGCTTGATGAGAATGTTGCGGACCCACATTCTGTAGCTGAGGCTGCTGTGCGTGGGCGAGGGTGGGAAGTCTTGGAGTTATTCCTTCAGTATGGATGGGATATAAACCGACCGCAGGGCCGGAACGAACCCCCCTTGTTGAGGTACGCTTGTTCTTAACTACAATCTATAACTCCGCTAACAGTTTCTAAGCATACCTCTATGTACCGCAGACAGAGAAATGGTTGAGTGGCTTCTTAACCATGGTGCTGATCCCAATGCCCGTTGCGCGTGGGACTTCACCCCCATGTCTCTAGCTATGTACCTGGCTCCTCTGGATCTTATAGACTATGTGTTCTCTCGAGGAGGAGACGCTCACTATGGCCAGCTACTCCATTGCGCCGTTCTTAGGGAGAAACCCGATGCTCTAGACGTGGTTCGTCGGGTCATTCAGCGAGGTGCACCGATCAATGAAGTTAAATATGAAAAGGAACCAATGGTGTATTGGGAGCGTGAGCCATTTGGCCTAGGGACAGCACTTCATCGAGCCGCGGAGTTTGGCAACAAGAACATTGTCAAATACTTGTTAGAGCAAGGAGCTGATCCTTTGAAGTTGGATAGCAAAGGGAAAACACCACGCTTCTGGGCAGAGAAGTGTAACGACGCAGACGTGGCTAGCATTCTTAAGGAAGCAGAAGATAATCAGTCCAGCGCGCGACTTCGTCTATAGTTCTGAGTCTGCCAAAGTTGCAAATCTACAGTGAAGGAGTTGGAGTGGAGCGATTTGGAGCCAACCGGAGTGGAGCGGCCAAAAAGAGGTTCTGGAGCCGGCTTCTGATTGGTCCAGGATGGAGTGGATTTGAAGCCGTGGAGCGTCCTGGAGCTCCAATAGTAATTTAAAATATTGTGATATTATTTGGTATTGAGGCTCGGCTCGTTGTTAGAAATGAGGTGGAACGTAAGGCGTTGAATTAGCAGCAGATGCAAGGGGATCTTGTCCAACAATAGCCTAAAATAGCTAGTTAGCAACCAGTTTTCTTGACCTGATCCCTCTGCGAAGTCTCTTACCTGGCCTGCCCTTGTTTTTAAAGCTATTCGCACGCCTATTTTAACTATTAACACCATGGCTGACGGAGTAGCAGCCCCGGCCGCTGCTGCACACCCTTAACAAACAATTACTAACCTCCTTGGCCTACAACAAGCCGTCCCGCCCTCTGATGACGCCATACTTGCCCCAAAAAGCATCAATCCAGGCCGTAAGAACGCTGTGGAGGTGACCGAGTTCCGCATCGCTGGCAAGACCTATATCTGATGTAAAGACCTCACAACTACGCTATCCGGCGGCCGATCGCGTATATCGCATTGCTGGCAATAGGGATGTGAAGGGTGCAAGAGGCAACTAACGTGTACGCATTGTATCCTATATACAGAAAAATAATAGTAAGGAAGAAGGGCAGCAGGGCAGACCCGAGGAGAAAAGGGGGCTGCTCAGCCTCGTCCTCGTACGACGCTAGGTCGGTTCCGTCCTTAGCCTCTTAGCCACCGTTGAGGCTCTGCAAGCACCATGCTACGGAGGTCGAGCCGTAGGAGCACCCACCAGGGCGCAGCCCATTACATTACCCCCCTTCTCCGCCTCGTACGCGTGTAAGGCTAAAATTTTATATAGGAAACGCCTATATAAAAGGAAACTGTGGTGTATTATGTTGCAGACCAAGGCATCAGCCGTGGAGGCCTGAGGCAAGAACTGCATTAATAAGCTTGCCATCAAAGCTAACGTAATCCACAAGTTAGTGGCCCGCACAAGCTAGTGGCCCACCCAACTCAACACGCGACGCGTCGTCCAACAACCACCCCAATGGCAGCACCACAACAACAAGAAGCCATCTTTCAAGAAGGCAGAGTTATTCTAGGCGTTCAAGCCTACAAGACCGGCCAAATTACATCCTTCCGAGGCGTTGAGAAACTATACGATGTGCCCAGAAAGACGGTTA